>NC_137790.1:105756964-106011964 GCF_963383645.1 Muscardinus avellanarius | reverse complement strand
CATAAAGAAGAACAAAATTATGTCTTTTTCAGGAAAATGGATAGAACAGTATGCTACGTGAGAGCAGCCGCTCCCAGAAAGTGAGGGGTCATGTTTTGTCTCATATGAGTAAGCTAGAGAGAAAAGAGGAGAGAAAAGGAACTTCATGATGATAAGCAATGAAACTAATAGAATAGTGGGCATTGGAGGAGGCAGGGAGGGGGGGAGGCTTGAGGAGGAAAATAGACCAAATAATATTAGGTCCATATGGGAAGGTATCACTAACAATCTCACTAGCATGTTCAGGGAGGGAGGAGGGAGTTAGGAGGGAATCACGCCAACATATGGTTGTGCAAATATGAAAACACATTACTGAGTCTCACTATGATATATAATCATATTGCACCAATACAATTCCAAAGTAAATTTCTTTCAGAGGATAAAGTCTTTCATTCCAAATTGAAGTGAAAAACTCAAAAAACAAAGTACATTGGGAAGATAACACCTTGACTTAATGCCTATCAAGCCATAAAGGACACCTAATTCTTTCTTGAAATTGGAAGAGGCCAGAGGAGAGGAAGAATCACACACAAATTCCTTGTTAACAAGCCTGATCCAACACCGAGTTTTATGACAAGTGGAACTGCTCTACAGTGTAGACATGATAAATGTTATATTGGACATGAAATCTTCTTTGTTCCATTGCTTTGTACCCTTCATTTCCCTGGTCACACTTTTCATGCTTTTGTCCTCCCTTCTCAATTTCCTCTTTTGCTAATACCTCTTTATAATCTCCACTACATTTCTCTACTAATAACACATGGCTTTTAATTCTCCGAAAACAAAGACTCAGGTGATAGATTTTGGGTTCTTTATTTATTTATTTTGGTGGTACTGGGGTGGAACCCAATGGCTTTCCTACCTCCGGGTTATACTCCCAGACCTATTTTATACTTTATTTGGAAACAGGGTCTCACTAAGTTGCGGAGAGCCTCACTCAGTAGCTGAGGCTGGCTTCGAACCTGTGTGATCCTCCTGTCTCAGCCTCCCAAGTGCTGGGATTACAAACATGTGCCACCACACCCGGCTCTATTTTTATTTTTGAAAACAGCTAAGTTATTGAGGGTCCCTCTAAGTTGCTGAGGCTAGTGTGGAGCCTGTGATCCTCCTGTCTCAGCCTTCCAAGTACTGGAATTACAGGTGTACACCACCATGCCTGGCTTTGTTTGTTTTGTTTGGAAACAGGGTCTCATGAGGTTGCTAAGAGTCCCGCTAAATTCTGAGGCTGTTGTTGAATCTGAGCTCCCCGTCTCTGCATTCCAAGTACCGGGATTGTAGGTGTGCATCACCATCCTAGCTTGATCTGATGTGTGTGTGTGTGTGTGTGTGTGTGTGTGTGTGTGTGTGTGTGTGTTAGAAACCCAGGGGCTTTCTACCTCTGGGCTATACTCCCAGACCAATTTTATATTTTATGTTATATTTTATTTGGAAACAAGGTTTCACTAAGTAGCTGAGGCTGGCTTCAAGCCTCTGTGATCCTCTTGTCTCAGCCTCCCAAGCGCAGGGATTACAAGCATGCACTACCATGCCCGGCCTGGCTTGATCTGATTTTCTTTTAAAAAGCAATAAATAAATAAAGCTGAAAATATTTTATGGTAGTTTTAGAAAAAGGACACCCTGCCTTACACACAGAAAAGAAAGAGTTGTCTTCTAGAAGATTCCATGTGGAAAATAAAACCAGATAAAATAATGTATGTTTTAAGAAGTTGTTGAACTATATATATCTGGATTTTTCTTTCTTCAAGGAAAGAAGGCATCACTGTAACATAATCACTAGGTGATTATGTCATATATGTTAAGAATGAGATTTTTTTTCCTTGTGACCCTAGAGGGCCAGAAAAAGACATGTAGGTAAACATGATAGTGATACAGATTGTGGGTTGGCAAAAGAAGGAAATCTGGTGACTAGAGGTATCCATCCACTGAAGATAATGAGCTTTTCTTTCCAAGAGGTGATAAGTGAATAAGGTCTGGATAGCTAGCATGGAATATCTCTCTCTCTCTCTCTCTCTCTCTCTCTCTCTCTCTCTCTCTCTCTCTCTCTCTCTCTCGTGTGTGTGTGTGTGTGTGTGTGTGTGTGTGTGTGTGTGTGTGTTATTGGGGATGGAACTCAAGGGCATTCTACCTCCTAGCTATATCTCCAGTGCTATTTTTATTCCTTATTTTGAAACAGAGTCTCACTAAATTATGGAGGGCCTCACAAAGTTGCTGAGGCTGGCCACAAACCTGTAATCTTCCTGTATCAGTTTCCCCAGTACTGGGGTCACAAGTGTGCACCATCACAACTGGCTTCAACTATAGTATTAAAGAGCTGGAGTAGAGAGACTTCTTTCTTTCAGGCCTCCCCAAACCACAAGTCTGAGATCCTCACCTCATACTATATGGTGCACACAAGCTTTGGGTTGCACTGAGGCAGAACAGTAAAGAAGGAGCTGACTGCTCTGCTTGGAAGTGGTATGAACACATGTTTGATTCCAATAGAAATTTCAAACAAAGTTTCAAAATTGCTGAATTAAACCTTCAGGGTATGCCAGGTGTGGTGGTGCATGTATGTAATCCCAGTACTTGGGAGGGGGACAGAAGGATTGCAGGTTTGTAGCCAGCCTCAGCAACTTAGTGAGGCCCTCTGCAACTTAGTAAAACCTTGTTTAAAAATAAAAGAATAAAATAGAACTGGAGGTGTAGCTTGGAGGCAGAACAGCCCTAGTTTCCATCCCCAGTAGCATAAGGAAAAAAAGAAACTCTTTAGGGTGAAGAGTGAGTAGGTCATGCCAGTAAGTTTATCACTTCTGACAGTTGAATTTATTATGAATATTATTGCTATATTACACATAGCTTTAGTGCTTTCTCTTTCAATGGTGTCAGGAGTGTTACAGTTCATAAATTGGTGATAAAGTAGGTCACAATTATAAAGTAGTGCATAGATGTAAAAGGCAGAATGGTTGCAGGAAAAAGATGGAATCCCAGGCAGGTACGGTGGCCCAGCCTGTAATCCCAGTCCTTGGGAGGCTGAGACAAAGAGGACTGCAGGTTAAGGACAGCCTCAGCAATTTAGTGAGACCCTGTTTCAAAATAAAAAGGGCTGGGAGCGTAGCTTAGAGGTAGAATGCCTCTCAATACCCAGGACCAAAGGGGAAAAAAAAAAGGAATTTCAGACTTCATATCTCCAAGTAAATATACTGTACATGGAAACTTTCTATCAGTAGGAGATGCTACATTGGTCTACTTTTTATTCATCTGCCTAAAAAAATCTAAAGCCCAATTTATTTTCTGGTAAAACTAATCCCCACCTGAAACTTGTCTTTTTGAAATAATTCTAGTTGCCCTCACAGCTGAGCTCACTTTCCAAATTGAAGATATTGGGACTATCAGGAAATGAATTTCTTTCCTTCCCGGAGGAAGTCTTTTCTTTAGTGTCTCTAGAAAAGTTATACATCGGGCAGGACCAGGGATCCAAGCTTACGCATGTGCCAGAACACCTTGGGAAACTGCAGGTAAGCTTCCCCAAACCACAGCAAAGATGCACAGGCCACTGACCCCATGACCCAAATGCTGACACACACAGAACTTAGAGGAAGATGTATTTGCTCACAGTTCTGGGGTCTTCAGTCCATGTTAAACTAGCTTCCCAGCAGGAGCCGGGGCTGCAGGTCCTCAGGGCATCATGTCAGATAGCAAAGACAGAGGGTGAGACTTTGGGTCAGCTCGGGTGGCAGGAGAGAGAGTACACTGAAGCAGCAGGCTGGGAAAGCCCTGCCCCCGGCCACACCCCGCCAAGTTCAACTCCCAACATGGCTGTCTCCAGCCCAGAGGATGAGGAGGACGTTTTAAAATCCAAGCTGTAACACCTCTCACGTTGGCAAATACTGCATACAACATGAGGTGCTCCCACAGCTGGGCACGGGATGGTCAATACTAGACATTCAGTTCCAAATAAGCATTTCTTTTTATATTTTGAGGTTCTCACTGTCACTGAACAACTCGTCAACATTTCTTTTATGATTGCTGTTGGAAATTTCATGCTATACTTCTTTCCACTGTGTGTTTTGGTATATTTAATTTATAGAAATTTAGCCATATCTACATTTAATTTCCATTTTTTGATAAACATGGTTCTCTTTTGAAGTTAAAGTACCACACTAGTTACGTGGCTGGGAGCCAAGATTTTCTGTATGGGGCAACGTGGGCTCCTTCTCTT
Organism: Muscardinus avellanarius; assembly: GCF_963383645.1. NCBI lineage: Eukaryota > Metazoa > Chordata > Mammalia > Rodentia > Gliridae > Muscardinus > Muscardinus avellanarius. The sequence goes on along the minus strand of NC_137790.1, from coordinate 106,007,727 downwards.
CAGATATGTGTTCGATTTTCTCACTGAAAGTACATGGGCCCAATACTTGAGAGAATGAGACAGGAGGATCATAGGTTCAAGGCCAGCCTCAGCAACTTAGGCCCTCTGCAACTTAGTGAGACTGTTTCAAAATAACAAATAAAATAGGGCTGGGGAGTGAATCTCAGAGGTAGACTACCCCTGGGTTAAATTCCTCGTACCACAAAAAAAAAAAAAATTACATGAGAACTCACAGGTGACTTTGATAATGATAGTTCATCTATCACGCTAAGGATCATTATAGTATGATGTCATTTTGTTACAGAGTCTTAAAGAGCTGTATATAGAGAACAATCATCTGGAGTACCTGCCCGTGTCCTTGGGATCAATGCCTAATCTGGAAGTTCTTGATTGCCGGCACAATTTGCTGAGGCAACTCCCAGATGCCATTTGCCAAGCACGAGGTGAGGAAACTTCATAGGTCCACCACCTAGGAGAATTTTTTTTTCTTTTGGTACTGGGGATTAAACCCAGGGGCATTCTACCTATGACCTACATCCCCAGCACTTATTATTATTATTATCTTTTTTTTTATCTTGAAACATGGTCTTGCTAAATTCCTGAGGGTCTTACAAAGTTGCTGAGCCTGGCCTTGAACATGTGATCCCCTGTCCTCAGCCTCCCAAGGACTTGGATTACAGGTGTGGGCTGCCATGCCTGGCTGCCTGGGAAAATTTGAGGGTAGCATTTCATTTGAGGATGAATGGCTGCCTTGCCTTACTACAGACCCATCTCTGTGTTTGGAGAGCTGAGACCTGTCCTGTTACCTCATTTCAGGGCTCACTAGTGATATGGGGAAGGCCAGATATCCTGATTAGTATAGCTAAGAGTCCTGCAAAGGTAAATTGTAATTTGAATTGAAAAGCAACTGCTAGCCGGGCGTGGTGGCGCACACTTGTAATCCCAGCATTTGGGAGGCTGAGACAGGAGGATCACGGTTTGCGGACAGCCTCAGCTATTTAGTGAGGCCCTCCACAACTTAGTGAGACCCTGTTTCAAAATAAAGAATAAAAAAATAGGGCAGGGGGTGTATCTCAGAGGTAGAAAGTCCCTGGGTTCCATCCCCAGACCTGCAAAAAAAAGAAAAAAAAGCAACTGCTAAAAAATTAGCATATGTCTATTACACTGACCATCAGCAATAGTTTACTGAAAACATACTCTATGTCAGATTTTGGAGTTGCGTGTACATTAATTTTCATCTAAGTCACTAAGTCGCTCGAGTGAAAGGAAGAGTATCGACACAGTGGTGAAATCAGCAAAGGAGACTTTTGCAGCTACCTGAATGACCTGAGAAACCATATGTGATTCCTAAATACCCAAACATTTTCCATTAAGTGAAATCATTCTCCATCCTTCCATCCCTCCACATAAGTTTTGCCAAGTACCTACTGAGACCAGATAAAAGGTTTTTTCCCCCCGTACAGTGTGATTAATCTCCAGGGTTATTGACATGTTTCCAGCTATGGCTTTTCGATAGAAGGCAGATGAAGAAATATGAAAGCTGAAGTGGTCACCAAATATAAGATGCTCAAAACTTGAGGGCAGGGGCTGCAGGGTTTCTTAGAAATACTCCTGGCTGCAAGTTCTCATCCTGTCCTTGGTCCCTTCAGGAGTGAGATAGTCTTAAAATTTTCCAATGTTTACTATTTTTTTTTTTTTTTTTTTTTTTTGGTGGTGGTACTGGAGTTCCTGGAAGCCCTTCTACCTCCGGGCTACACTCCCAGACCTATTTTTATATTTTTATTTGGAAAAAGGGTCTCTTATGCCAGCGCGGCTGGCTTCGAACCTGCGCGATCCTCCTGTCTCCGCCTCCCAAGCGCGGGGATTACAAGCGTGCGCCACCACACCTGGCATCAATGTTTACTATTTTCTTGTCGCTATTATTTATTGACACTAACCCCAGCAACTTTGAGTTGTTAAAAGAAGAGAACTTGGGGACTTCCTGGAAGATGGCGACCGAGAAAAGCGGGGCTTAAGAGCCCCGCTAACAACCAATCTCCATTACCACAAAATCAGCGCCTTCATAGCCAGAAAACACCATCACCAGAGAAACAAAAAAATCACCAGGCTCCAGAGAGAAAGCGGACTGAGAACAGAGCTCAGAGCCACAGAGGAGATACACCGGCGTCACGCCCGAGGACGCGGCAGCAGCGCCAATACTGCCGGCGGCAGCGGCGAGTTCACCGGATGGCTACAGCAAGCCGAGGTGAGCCGCTGCGGAACAGCCAGGCGGGATTTCACGGCGCAGGGAGCATCTAAAGCTCCCAGTGGCTGAGCTCAGCACACGCTGCAGGGATTCAGAGTGGAAATCAAAACCAAGAAGAAATACACCAGCTTCACGGCCAAGGGCTTAGCAGCGGCGACATATTGCCACCGGCGGCAGCAGCAGCAGCGAATTCACCGAGTCCAGTACAGCTACATCTGCGTACTCAAGAACAGTGAGTCAAATTGCGGGCCCCAGAGGAGAAATACCAGTACTGTACTCCCTGGGACTTGACCCAGTGGGGGAGGGGCGGTGGCAGAGATATCACACCATAGGAGAACGTGCAACCTGGCACCCCCCACAGTCTAAAGCAGCCTCTATTGACTCTCTGGGTTGGAGACTCTGTGATACAACCCAGTAAAAGAGTAGTGGGGTCTGAGATACTACTGACTCGAGATCCAGAACACCTTAAGTGAAGTCATAGTGACTCAAGGGAAGAACCCAGAGAAGGCACAAACTTCCGAAATCATGGGAAAGAGGAATAATACTGGAGCAATAAATGCCCACAACCCCACAACATCAGAACCCGATAAAACAGAAAATCAGAGATTTCTAGAAGATCAAATCAGGAAAATAACTGTAGAAATAATGGAGGTGCTTCGAAAAGAACTCAGAGAGAGCCAAAAAGAGATAAAGGATGCAATTAATGAAGTAAAGGCCTCAATTCAAAGCACGAACAACCGATTAGACCACATAGAGAACAGAATCTCGCTCTTAGATGATCATTCCAAAAATGAACGCATAGTTTCTAATCTAGAAAAAATATCCGACAGCAGGAATCTGATATTGAAGAAATATGGGCCCATTTAAAGAGAGCTAACCTAAGAATAATTGGAATAGAGGAGGGAAAAGAAAGTGAAACCAAAGGGATCAACAATCTCTTTAAGGAAGTAATAACAGAAAAATTTCCAAACATAGAGCAAGAGGTTGATACACAGATCCAGGAAACTTATAGAACTCCCTTTAGACAGGATCGGAGAAGAGGATCCCCACGCCACATAATTGTCAAAATGACCAATGTGGAAGCCAAGCAGAGAATCTTAAAGGCAACAAAAACAAAGGGCCAAGTGACATTCAGAGGCAAACCAATTAGAATCACTCCAGACTTCCCAAACCAAGTCATGAGAGCCAGAAGGGCTTGGAGTAACATATTCCAAACTCTGAAAGAATACAACTTCCAGCCAAAAATTTCCTACCCAGCAAAACTATCTATCAAATTAGATGGAAAAATAAGAAGCTTCCATGACAAACAGAAACTGAAGGAATTTATGTCTTCAAAACCAGCACTAGAGAAAATACTCAAAGAGATTAACTACAAAGAAGAAATAGGTAACACACAACAGAACCAGAGAAACAAGATTTTCCATCCAACAGACAACTAAGATTGGTTATCTGTGGAGATTCATTGTTTATGTTAGTCTTTTACCTATCTCTAAATTGTATTGTTTGCCTTTATTGTTGTTAATTTTTAGGATTTCTAGTTGGAATATTAATATACCTTCAGATATAGCATTTGGAATATTTTATCCCATTCTATTAGTAACTTTTAACTCTGTTTACATTGTCTTTGGATATACAATTTTTTTTTTTTTAGGGAGTTTGTATACTCCTCTGTTGCCTGTGCCATTGAAATCATATCCAAGAAATCACTGCCAATTTCAATGTTGTGAGGTTTTATGACCCAGATTTCCTCTTAAAAGTTTATAGTCTTAAGATTTATATTTTGGTCTTTTATCTATTTTGAGTTAATATTTGTAAATGGGATTAGGTAAGGGTCCAACTTTATTCTTTTCCATGTAATTATTATTTTTCAACAATATTTAGTTAAAAGATTATTATTTCCACCACCAAATGTTCGTGGAAACCTTGTCAAAAATAACTTGACAATATAGGGAAGAATTTATCTCTAGGCTTTTATTTAACTCCAATGGTTTATATATCTGCCTTTAGAATAGTACTACACTGTTTCAATTATTGTAGCTTTATATGGTTTGAAATCAGAAAATATATATCTTCTAGCTTTGTTCTTTTTCAAGATCGTTTTGGGTATCTAGAGTCCATATTCCATATTAGGATAGATTTTTTTTTATGAAAAATAAATATATAAATATATGATAGTTTCACCTAAAAAAATAGAAAAAAAATTCTCTGGTAAGAAAGAAAGTAAAAAGAAATATTGAAATGTTATCTTTAAGTCATCACAAGCTTGGTATCAGACAAATGAAACTGTTATGTGAGATTATCATTTTTAATTTTGGATAAATTGCTATAATACTAGATGTCAACCACTAAGCCAAGCATGGGAGGGAGGGATGGGGAGAGAATGGGGTGGGGCTTGGGTGGGGGCTGACTGGCGATGTGTGCATGTATGTCTACAAAAGTTTGTATCCCACTATGATGTATGAATACAGTGCACCAATAAAAAAATAAAAAGAGAACTTGGATTACCCCATTAAATCAGATACCTTTGTTACATGGCACAGAGGCAAACAATTACTACAAAACAACTGGACTGAAGAATGTAGGTTGTAATGTCCCTGTTCTTTTCCACGTATATAATTTGTATTATATTCCTCAAACATACAGTCTTAAGACAAAGTTTCGTATATTTATCTTCTCTTCTGGTGAATCAAACAGTGAGAAAGTGACTGAGTTTGTAAGTCATTTATCAAATGAGTATGATTTAGATATAATTTCTCTCTCCTCCTTCCATAATAGTACATTTTAACCTCTGCCTCTTTGGGGCATTTTGGTGTTCAGTTTACATTTCCTTTTTTTGTGTGTGTGGTATGGGGGTGGAATCCAGGGGCATTCTACCTCCAAACTACACCTTCAGCCCTAGTTTTTATTCTTTATTTTAAACACGGTTTCACTGAGTTGCAAAGGGCCCAAGTATCTGAGGCTTTCCACAAACCGTGATCCTCCTGTCTCAGCCTCTCAAATGCTGGGATTAAAAGTATGTGCCACCACGCCTGGCCCAATTTACATATCTTACATTGGGTGATGTTAAACATCTTTTTCATGTTTACCAGCCACATTTATTTCTCTTTCAGTGAATTATTTGCTTATTTTGAATGTTGTGGTGCACACTTGTAATCCCAGTACTTGGGAGGCTGAGACAAGAGGATCACAAGTTCCAGCACAGCCTCAGCAACTTAGTGAGGGCCTCCAAAATTTAGAACCTGTTTAAGAAAAATAGGGCTGGAGGTGTAGCTCACCTAGGTTCAATTCCCAGTAAAACACACACACACACACACACACACACACACACACACACACACGATAGTTCTTTATGCTAAAAATATAGATTCAGACCATTTTGTTTAGAATGAAAGCTTTTTTTTTTTTTTTTGCGGGTCTGGGGATGGAACCCAGGGGCATTCGACCTCTGAGCTACACCTCCTGTCCTAATTTTTATTCTTTTATTTTGAAGCCAGGTTTCACTGAGTTGCAGAGGGCCTCACTAAGTAGCTGAGGCTGTCCGCGAACCGCTATCCTCCGGTCTCAGCCTCCCAAATGCTGGGATTACAAGCGTGTGCCACCATGCCTGACCCTGAGAATGAAACCATTTTTTAATGGTACTGTGGATTGAACCCACAGTCATTCTACCTCCAAGTCATATCCAGGATCCATTTTATTTTTTATTTGTTTTGAAACAGGGTTTTACTAGGTTGCTGGGACTGTCCTTTAACCGGAGCTCCTTCTGTCTCAGCCTCTCAAGTGCTGGGATTACAGACATGCACCACCTTGCCTGGCAGTATGATACCAGTTTTATTTATAAAGTTTTATGTGCCCATATCAATAGACTTGCATGTGCCTAGATATTTTCTGTAAGGGTGCATTGAAATTTTATAACAGGTGTTGCTTGTGAGAATTAAATGTAAGATGGTTGGTGAGAAAAGGAGAATTACTTTTATGCTTTCTTTGCTGTTTTAGTATGCATAATGCATATTTTACTTATACTACATTATGTATTTTTCTTTTATATCAGAATATATATATATATATAGTGCGATATATGTGTATGTGTTTGTGTGTATATATATATATATATATATATATATAGTGTGTGTGTGTGTGTGTGTGTGTGTGTGTGTATGTGTGTGTGAAAGAGAGACAGAGAGAAAGAGACCAACACTGGAGATTGAACCCAGAGGCATTCTACCTCTAAGGTAAACCCCCAGCCCTATTTTATTTTTTTCTCTAATTTGAAACAGGGTCTCACTAAGTTGCTGAGGCTCCTTAAACCTGTCACTCTCCTGTCTCAGCCTCCCAAGTACTGGCCTGAATATATGCTTTAAATATTAATTTGCATATTAACTTGAGAGCAGCAGGAAAGTACCAGTGTGAGCCAGGTCCCACACATTCTGCTAGTGATCTGGCAGATCGCTTTGATGTGCCCAAGCCTGGAGTGACAACAGAAGAGCAGACCCATAGGCAACTGGAATGCCTTGTCCAAAGCACACAGAATCCACTTTCCAGTGCTCTGCCGACCTAAGGAGTAGGTCCGAGGGTAGGTTTATTCCCCGTGAGCTGTCAGTTGGCAACCGCCACTATAAAACTAAAATAAAACCACAAAAAACATCCATTCTTAGAGGGGTAGGAATATCTGAAAACTGAATTCCTATTCATTTTATAAGGGGGTACTGGGGATTGTAACCAGGGGCATTCTACCTCCAACCTACACCCAGCCAGCGCTTTTCATTTTTTCGTTTTGAGACAGGCTCTTGCTGAGTTGCTGAGGGTTTTCCTGAATTGCTGAGGCTGGTCTGGAACCTGTGATCCTTCTGTCTCAGCCTCCCAAATACTAGACTTACAGGTGTACACCACTGTGGAGGGCTCCTGTCGTCTTTATTATAAGGAAGAAGAGACATAGAGATGTCCCTTTCATTAATGAAATGAATGGACAGCTTCATCACCTCATATGAGCCCTTTCTTTCTTCTTACAAATGCAGAGGTGAGCCTTTCACACACCTGGGCAAGTTTCCATGCCAAGTTAATCTTGCTTGCTCTTCAGATAAATTCATCATTTTAAACAAAAATTTTAGCTGAGCGTGGTGGTCCATGCCTGTAATCCCAGTGCAAATCACAGGTTCGAGGTTAGCGTCAGCAATTTAGACTCTCTCCAACATGGTGAGACCTTGTTTCAAAATAAAAAATAAAATAGGGCTGGGGGTGTAGCTCAGAGGTAGAATGCCCCTGGGTTCAGTCCTCAGTAGCTAGCACACACACACACACGCACACACACACACACACACCCCAATCTTTCCAGAATTGAGAGAATTGCTGCTGGAGGACAACCTGCTCACCCACATCCCACCGGATTTGGACAGCCTGGTGAACCTCAAGGTTCTGACACTCAAGGACAACCCCATGCAAGAACCCCCGATAGAAGTGTGTGCTGAGGGCAACGAGGCCATATGGAAATACCTGAAGGAACAAAGGAAGAGGAACACAATGGCAACAAGGGTAAGACGCGCGGATGCTGGTTAGCACACCTGCAGGTGCTTTGGAGGCGTCCAGTGTAAACACATTAGGACTTTTTCTGCAGCGCTGTTCTTTACACATCAGTACCTGTAACCCGTGAGAAGAAACTTGTATTTACTTTTATATCCCCAGGACTAAGTGAAAGACTTTTAAGTTTTAGTCCTAGCAGTTTTATCCTTTAAGCCTTTACGTCTCTTATTTCTTTCTTTCTCTCTTTCTTTCTTTCTTCCTTCCTTTCTTTTTTTTTTGACTCTGGGGATGGAACCCATAGGCATTTAACCTCCGAGCTACACCCCCTTCCCTATATTTTATACTTTATTTTGAAACAGGGTCTCACTAAGTTGCAAAGGGCCTCACTAAGTAGCTGAGGCTGTCAGCAAACGGCGATCCTCCAGTCTCAGCCTCCTGAATGCTGGGATTACAAGGGTGCGCCACCACGCCCAGTTTAAGTCTCTTATTTCTTGTCAAAAAACCAACAAACGGGCAAAAGAAACCCAAATTCCTAATCCCAAAACAATCTAAAGTTCTTGGACTATTTCACTAGCGAGAACAAAGGCAGTAAAAATAAAGTTGAAAAACTAGAGATGAAAGCAGTTATGGATCAGAAGCCCAGATCAGATTCTGCTCTGCCACTATCCAGGGTCAAAGAGCTAAGAGTCTTGCCATCCTGCTCCTGCCCACTGACTCCACGAGACATAGATGCCCAGGGCAGGACAGGAATCAATGTGTCCACTTCCGTCAATACTCTGTTCTTCAGCTGCTCTGAGTCCTCATTATCTCATACCTATGTGACTATATGAGTCCTAACTCTCATCCCTGCTTCTATGCCCACTCCCCTTTCAGTAATCCTTCCACTCCATAGTCACATGAACCCTGTTGACACAGATTGGACCTCTCCCCCCTTTGCTAAAATCAGTGATCCATTTCACTTAGACTGAGGTCAAAGTTTTGGTTCTGCAAGACTCTTCATCATGGCCCTCAACCCTGTAATACTTAACATTCTCCTTTTTTTCCTTTTTAGATACTTTTATTGGTGCAATATAATTACATGTCACAGTAAGATTCAATGTGATACAAACATACATGCACACATACTTGTGTGCATTTTATAATATGTATTTTGTGATAGATCCTCTTTTCTAAAATTATTTTTTGTTTTTGCGGTACTGGGGATGGAACCCAGGGGCATTCTACTTTTGAGCTGCACCTCCAGCCCCATTTTTTATCCTTTATTTTGAAACAGAGTCTCACCAAGTTGCAGAGGCCTCACTAGGTAGCTGAGGCTGTCTGCGAACTGTGATCCTTCTGTCTCAGCCTCCCAAATCCTGAGATTACAAGTGTACGCCACCATGCCCAGCTTTAAAATTAAATTTGTAGATAATGCAGCCACCCTAACACATAATCTTCTCTTTTTCTTTTTTCTTTTCTTTCTTTCTTTCTTTCTTTTTTTTTTTTTTTTTTTGCAGTAATGGGTATGGAACTCAGGATCATTCCACCTCCAAGCTACACCCCCAGCCCTATTTGCTATTTTATTCTTTTACTTTGAAACAGAGTCTTGCTAAGTTGCTAGCCGGTTTCAAACAGTTGAGACCATGTTTCAAAATAAAAGAATAAAATAGGGCTGGGGTGTAGCTCAGAGGTGAAATGCCCCTGGTTTCCATCCCCAGCACCACAATAAATAAGTAAATAATAAATAACTACATACATAAATAAATAATAAAGTAGGGTTGGGAGTATAGCTCAGAGGTAGAATGCCCCTGAGTTTAATTCCCAGTACCAAAATAAACAAATAATTTGCCTCAAAAGTTTAAATCATTACAAAGGATGCAGTTTTCAGAACATTTTAAATGTTGACATTTTAGAATGGAGCCATTGGGTTATTATTTTCAATATATCTAATGGCATCTAAATACCATTATGGCTTATCAACACTAATTTAAAAATACTTGTGTGCACTTTTATTTTACAGGGAGAAATTTTATGTCATATTCTCTTTGTTCCTGAACATTTGTTTTCATTACACTTTCCCCCAGAATTTATGCTAAAATTATATATGTATTTTATTTTAGTTTTTTTCTGGACTTATTTATTTTTTGATAGAGATTAAACCCATCATGTCACACATGTGAGGCAAGTACTTTACCACTGAGCTATAGTCCCAGCCATTAATTCTTTATAGGTTCCCTTTTGTACTTCTAGGCAATAAAACTTATATAAATTCTATTTTTACTTATTTATTTATTCATTTTACGGTACTGGGGATGGAACTCAGGGGCATTCTATCTCTGAGCTACACCCCCAGCCCTATTTTTTATCTGAGGTCTCACTGAGTTCTAAAGTGCCTCACTAAATAGTAGCTGAGGCTGTCCACAAACCACGATCCTCCCGTCTTAGCCTCCCAAATGCTGGAATTACAAACATGTACCACCACGTCCAGCTCTATAAATTCTATTTTAAGATTAAATTTATTTCTCTGACCATATTTCTTTTTAATATTATAGACTATGTTAGATTATAACTATTAGTAGTGGGCACATACATATAATCTAATACTTGGGAGGCTGAGACAGGAGGATCACAGGTTCAAGGCTGGTGTGCAGGAACGTTAAATCCTGTTTCAAAACGAAAATTATTATTATTATTACTATTATTATTGTTGTTGTTGTTGTTTTCTTTGTGGTACTGGGAATTGAACCCAGGGACATTCTACCTCTGAGTTGTGACTCCAGTCCTATTTTTTTTTTTTTTTTTTTGGTGGTACTGGGGTTCCTGGAAACCCTTCTACTTCAGGGATACACTCCCAGACCTATTTTTATGCTTTTTTTAAATTTGGAAACAGGGTCTCTTAAGCCAGCAAGGTTGGCTTCAAACTTGTGTGATCCTCCTGTCTCTGCTTCCCAAGTGTGGGGATTACAACGTGCGCCACCACGCCCGGCCCCCCAGTCCTTTTTTTTTTTTTTTTTTTTTTTTTGCTGGTACTAGGGTTCCTAGAAACCCTTCTAACTCAGGGCTACACTCCCAGACCTATTTTTTGTACTCTTATTTGGAAACAGGGTCTCTTAAGCCAGCGAGGCTGGCTTCGAACCTGTGTGATCCTCCTGTCTCTGCCTTCCAAACCCAGAGATTACAAGTATGTGCCACCATGCCTGGTCCCCAGTCCTTTTTTATTCTTTATTATATTTCTTATTATTTTTGAAACAGAGTCTCACTAAGTTACAGAGGGCCAAGCTAAGAAGCTGAGGCTGGCTGAAAACCTGTGATCCTCCTGTCTCAGCTTCCTAAGGACTGGGATTGCAAGTGTGTGCCACTATACCCAGTTCAAAGCAAAAATTTAAAAAGCTCAGAAAAGCTGGGCATGGTAGCGCATGCTTGTAATCCCAGCGCTTGGGAGGCTAAGACAGGAGGATGGCACAGGTTTGAAGCCAGCCTCAGCTACTTAGTGAGGCTGTCAGCAACTTAGTGAGACCCTGTTTCCAAATAAGGTATAATATAGGTCTGGGAGTACAGCCTGGAGTTAGAAAAGCCCCTGAGTTCCACCCCAGTACCACAAAATAAAAAAAAAAAGCTCAGAAAAGCCTTGGGTTCAGTCCCTAGTAACACACACACACACACACACACACACACACACACACACACACGTAGTAGTAATATAAAATCATCCAAAAGAACATGTTTGTTACCAATTTTGATAATTATTAGACATAGGATATTTTAGAAAGACATATCCAATTGAGAAGTTTTGTTTTAAACTTACTGAGACAGTTTTTATCATGGATTTCCCCCTATTTTTGCTTTACAGAGGATAGCCTTGGGAAAGCTGTTCACATAGAAGGGGAGAAGCTTTATTTTACCTTTTTTTGGTATTATTTTGTTTCAAATAACAACAGTTCACACGTTTCTGAACATCTTCCAGGTTTCTATCCCCCAAATTAGATAGCAGTTTTGGCTGACATGGCAGCCCATCTTTCTTCCATTCCGCTGAAGACCAACCGTCAGGGCCTGGGAGGGGGATGGTTATGCAGCCCCCAGTCATTCACGCTCCATGAACACGAGTATTTTCTGTTATGGTGAAATATGTTCAGTGTGTGAGGGGAGAAATAATTCCCCAAACACAACCACACAAACAGAAAACCACAGGTTCTTGTCCTGAGCTAAGGATAGGTATACATAGCTCGGACACTTACTGAAGATTTAAAGAAGTTTATTAAAAAGATAGAAATACAGAAGACAATTAAAGTCCCATGCCATTTATAAATGGCATGGGGGTACAAATTTTGGGAGTGAATACACCCAAAAGATCCCTGTATGCTGAGTGTTCTTATCCTGACCAAGTCTGCGGCAGGTCCTTTGATATGTAGATATGCTGCCCTAGACCAGGTATCTGCTGTCTCCATCCCAGCTGGATCCCACAGACCTCCACACCTTTTGTTATACTCCCAAGAGGATCTGGGATTTCCTCCCATTCTTGAGGCAGTTTGTCTCTCTTTAGAAATGTAAAGAGGCCCTTTTCCCTGGCTCCTGGCTTTCTTTACTTCTCTTTAGAAATGTAAAATGGCCCTGGCTTCCTTTACTACAAGGTTGGAAATCTTTCCCAATACTGGTACATTAATACAAAACCTTTTCCCAGTACTGGTACATTTTCGATTGCCCCTTTTCTTGGTGCCCCAGAAATTTTTAGAGCCTAGAACAAAGCACCATAGGAAGACTGTAGTGGCTGTGAGACATGCATGTCCTCCAGAAAGTGCCAGAAGGGCAGTCATGAAGGGCATGGGCCTTGTTCCTGGGATCTGAGGAAGTGGGAGGCGCCACCCACAGCCCACCTAGATGCAGCAGCCTCAGGAGGCAGCCCTTCCCTGAAGGCTCGCTGCCAGGTCTTCACGCGCCTTCTCTTCCTCCTCTTCGTTGGCTTCAGTCTCAAACCAGGTCCTGGCGCTCTTCCAAGAACCAGCATCCCCCCTGCCCAGGGCCTCCCCAGATATGGGCAAGATTATGGACCTCACTTCGTTCAGTCTCCTCAAACGCTTCTTACATAAAAGCCAGTCCTTGATCCACTTTATATAAGACAGTATATAGCCTACCACCTCATTCCTTTAATCAATAAATATTTATTAAACTTTGAATATACACAAGCAAACCCACATTCATTGCAGCTCAATTCACTGTAGACAAATTATGGAACCAGCCTAGAGGTGTCTGGCAACAGATAAGCAGATAAAGACATTGTGGTATATAGAACCAATGGAGTTTTACTCAGCCATACAGATGAACAGATTTATGTCATTTGCAGAAAAATAGATGGAGCTAGAGATTATTTTGCTAAGTGAGATCAGCCAGCCTCAGAAAGTTAAGGGTCATATGTTTTCTCTCATATATGGAAGTAGAGGGGGGAAAAAAGAAGAAAAAAGGGGGGGATGTTACAGATTGGGAGAATATGGTTTAGGGAAACTGTTTCCCGGAAACCCCTGCTAGGGTCCCGGACACACTTACCCCCAACCCATAACAAAACCAAAAATGACCCCAAACAGAAAAAAAAAAAATCCCGTGGATTCTTGTCCTAAGCTAAGAATAAATATGCATAGCTTGGACAGTTGCTGAAGATTTAAAGAGGTTTATTAAAAAGATAGAAATGCAAGACATAGTTACAGCCCTGTGCCCAAAAGTGGGCCAGGAGGGCAATTCAAATGAAAATGCCAAAAAATTCCAGTTTACTGAGTGTCTTTATCCTGCCCAAGGTCCTTTGATCTGTAGATATGTTACCTTATCTCTAGCCCTGGCTCTGCTGTCTCCAGGCGGATTTGCCCCGAAGCGGGGGGCAGCCCCATCTCCGACCACCTTTTGTTCCATCTCCCAAGATGTGTGAACTTGTTTCTCCAGGCTCTGGGATCTCCTCCCATTGAAACGGGGGTTTCTTGAGAGGAAACCCGGCGAGTTCGACCTCAGAAAGGGGAGTAAAAGGTTTATTGGAAGCAGCAGGGAATGGGGGGAGGGTGGCTGAACACCCCAAAGGGGCTGGAACTCTGGGGTCCAGCAGCTGCCTTCAGAACAATACTTGAGAGTAGCCCAAGCCGATTTGCCTTCAGGTGCAGGCTGCTTTCTTCCAGAGTCCGCGTGATCTGCCAGAAGGGAATAGAGAAAAGTGGCCAAACACCCCAAAGGGGTGGTCGGAACTCCGGGGTCCAGTAGCTGCCTTCAGGGTCACTACCCGAGTGTTGCCCAAGCCAAGTGCCCGTCAGTTGCAAACTACTTTCTCCCAGAGTCCACGCGATCTGCCAGAAAAGAGGTGTAGGTCACCCCAAGGGGCCTGGCCAGCCTTGATGTCCAGCAGACGCCTTTAGGTCACTACTCGAGAGTAGCCCAAGCCACGTGCCCTCAGATGCACTCTGCCTTCTCTCAGGGCCAACATAACCTGTGAGAGAGAGAACAGCTCCCCAAAAGGGGAGGGGGTCCCGAGAGGGAAAGTCCCAATTGCTGATCCCTAAGGGTCATTGTCCACCGCTTTCAAGGCCGCTTTTGGTTAGGGTGACTTTTGGGAAATCTGGGAAGCAGCTCTCAGGATTTGCATAGAGTATTTGCAAGTCCTTTGAAGGGTCTCACCTTCTTTCATTCAGTAGGAGTGTCCACTTGCTCTGTGCTGGCTCCTGGGTTTGTTGATTAGTAAACAGATGGCTTTGTGAAGCTCTGGCCTTCTTATCTCTGAGCCTTTGGAATTTCAGGCATTTGTCACCCCTCAGGAAACTCAGGAAATTAGCTTTTTTCTACCGAGGTCTTTTCCCTATCTGCCTATTTCCTTTCTATCTCCTCACCATCTCTGGCTCCAGACTTCTTTCTCTTTTAGAAATGTAAATTACAAGTCCCTCCTTTTTTTGCTAGCCCTGGCTTTCTTTAGTATACAGGAGATATATTTTTAAAATTGGAAATCTTTCCCAATACATTAATACATTTTAAAACCTCCCAATACTAGTATGGGGGGGGTCTTATAAAAATAGAAAAGAGACCAGAGAGTAGAGAAAGGAGACTGAAGCGAGGGAGAAAGGGGAGGAAAAGGGGGATACTGGGGGGCAAAATAGACCTAATTATGTTCAAAAACACAAAGGAATCCCACTATGGTATCTAATTATAATGGTGTATTATAATTATGCACTTTTATTTATTTTTTTAAGTTTCTACTCTATCTCAGGCACTATTCTAGGCACTGGAGAATATATCAGCAAACAATACAAATATTTCTGTCTTCATATTGCTTTAAATCTAGTGGGAGATGAATAAAAATATGAAAAATAAAACATGAAATTATATGTTGTGATACAAAGTGGTAGTGATATTGGGGGAGGGAGCGCCGAGCTGAGGGGAGCTGAGGTTGCCAGAAGTAGTGTGTACATGGAGGCAGAGGGTGCTGGTCGCATGCAATGGTCAGGATGGGTCACTGAAAAGATGACTATCTTATTATCTTGGTCAGCCATAGCAAGTACTAAGAGAATGGGTGGCTGCCGGAGCCAGCCGGCAAAAGTACGGGTTCCGAAAAGAGGAGTGAGGATGAAAGAGCATGGAAGAATCGCCAGTCCACTCCCGGGTTGATATCTCTACTGGCCGATCCTCGGGTTTAGTCTCTTGTGGTTATTTATACAGTTTCTAGCTTCAGGTTACCCTGGAATACAAGAAAGACAAGTCCAAAGTACACATAACACGGGGCAGGTCAAACAATACCCTGGTGCAACACAAACAACACAAACCTAACCGTAGCTCCGGCAGAACAATAGCATCATTAGTTCTGAGAGAGTCTTAATTACTTTGAAACCTCCATGACCCTAAAGCGTGTTGACTCTGGGCGGAAGGACAGTCAGAAGTATTCTTGTAGTAAAGATAGGGGGAAGACCTTAATGGCTCCCCACAGGTGGCTTAAACAAAGAAGCCATTTTCTCCTCATGCAGGGGCTGGAAGTCCGAGGTCTGGGTTCCAGCATGCTCAAGCTTTGGGGAGGACCCTTCCCTCCCCTGCCTTTCAGATAACTTCCTTCTCACTCCATCCTCACAGGACAGAGAAGTGTTGCACTAAGGGCTTTTTAAAAATACTCCCACTCAGCCAAGCATGAGAGGGAGGGATGGGGAGGGAGTGGGTGGGGATTGGGAGGGGACTGGCTGGGTGATGTGTGCATTTATGTCTACACAGGTTTTTTGCTTCATTATGATGTATAAATACAGTGCACCAATAAAAAATTACAAAAAAATACTTCGCAGCCAAGCATAGTGGTGTACACCTGTCATTTCAGTACTTGGGAGGCTGAGACAGGAGTATTGTAGGTTCAAGACCAATCTTGGCCACTTAGTGAGACCCTGTTTCAAAATAAAATTAAAAGGGCTGGAGGTATAGCTCAGAGGTAGAAGCCCTATGAGTTCAATCCCCAGAAGCACACACAATTTTTTTTTTTCTTGAATGATTTGCTGATTGAAAAAAATCAGAAAATAAGGTTTGGAGTTCTAGTCCTATCTGATTTTCCACTTAAGACCATATAGCAGAAAAAATATTTAACAATTTCTGGTTTATCATTGTCTTAATCCATTTTTTACTTTTAATAACAGAATACCTGAGACGGGGTGATTCATAAAGGTTTATTTTAGCTCATAATTCTTGAGTCAAGGAAGCCCAAGGACAGTGGTGTCTGGTGAAGGTGACGTAATATAGCTGAAAGTGAACGATCACGTGAGCATGTTCAAAAGGGAGATAAAACACGAGGGTGGCCTTGCTTTATGACAGCTGACTCCTGCGGTCACTGATCCAGTGCTAGGAGACTGAGGACTCACTCCCAAGAGACTTAACTGAGTCGCATGGAGCCATAGAAAGCCTTTATGACCCCAAAGCCTCTTAAAGGTCCCACCCCTTCTCAACACCAATCCTGGGGATGACATTTCAATGTGGGTTTCCGAGGGGTCACACCACAGCAATCCTGCTGTCGGCTAAGGCTGAATTTGGGTTTATCTCTTTTTCAGATTCAGGCGTGGTGGCTTGGAAACATGGTACGGAAAGGATTGGGGAGATTTGAAGAACTACACAAAGCACGAAAGAAAGGAAAGATTTCTCCAAAAGACAAGAAAGCAAAGAAGCCTGCAAAAGAAAAACCTGGAAAGGGAAATAAGAAATAATTCTCTAAATTAATGAGTTTAGGCAATAAACCATAATGGGTTAAGAAGGCAAAATGTCTAGAAATTAAATACCTTCCATACTAAAATTATTTATACAATCATGGTTATTTGTAATCATAGATGATTCTTTCTTTATGGAATTATTTATGGGTAGAATAATACTATACCTGGGAATTGCTTCAAAATAACATCAGGGAGGCGGAAGGGGATAGAGGCTCAAATGAAAAAAAGAGTGGCTCTAAGTTGATGATCTGTAGAAACAGGTGATGAGTAGATGTGGGTTCGCTATACAATTCTGTGTACTTAAAATTTTTTATTTGGCAAAAATTAGAGATTCACAGGAAGTTTAAAAGAAATACACAGGTATGTCCAAGCACCCCTCACCCTTAGTGCTGATGCCTTACATAACTGCAGTGCAGCAAGAAAACTAGAACACTAGTACTGGTACACTCTACAGTTTTTCCAGACTTTATCATCTATGTGTGTGTGTGTGTGTGTGTGTGTGTGTGTGTGTGTGTGTGTGTCCACAATCAAGCTATAGAATTGCACTTCACAAACCTTGTGCTACTCCTTTGTTGGCGTGTCTACCAATACCCACCCCAGTCCATACCCTGTTCTCTATCTCTCAAGTTCTGTTATTTCAAGAACATCATATAAGCTGGGTGTGGTGGCACACACCTACAATCCCAGTACTTGGGAGGCTGAGACAGAGGATCACAGGTGAGAGGCTAGCCTCAGCAATATAGTGAGGCCCTCAACAACTCAGTGTGAGAGCCTGTTTCAAAATAAAATATAAAATAGAACTGGGGTAGTCGGGCATGGTGGTACATGCTTGTAATCCCAGCATTTGGGAGGCTGAGATTGAGGTTCGTGGACAGCCTCAGCTACTTAGTGAGGCCCTTTGCAACTCAGTGAAACCCTGATTCAAAATAAAGAATAAACTGGGTGTGGTGGTGCATGTGTGTAATCCCAGCGCTTGGGAGGCTGAGACAGGAGGATCGCACAAGTTCGAAGCCGGCCTCAGCTACTTAGTGAGGCTCTCAGCAACTTAGTGAGACCCTGGTTCCAAATAAAATATAAAATAGGTCTGGGAGTATAGCCCGGAGGTAGAAAAGCCCCTGGGCTCCACCCCCAGTACCACAAAAATAAAATAAAATAAAGAATAAAAATAGGGCTAGGAGTGTAGCCTGGAGGTAAAATGACCCTTGATTCTGTCACCAATTCCTAAAAAAAGAAAAAAAGAAAAAAAAGAATGCCATATAATTGGAATCATACAGTATGTAATTAGGATTGGCTTTTTTTCAGGATAATTCACTTGTAGTCCATCCAAGATGTTTCATGTATCATTCTCCTCTGTTTATGAGTATATTGTATAGTCCCACAGTTTGTTCAAGAACTAATTCATGAGCTGAGGTGATGGTGCACATCTGTAATTCTAGTACTTAGGAGGCTGAGGCAGAAGGATCGCAGGTTCATGGCCAGCCTCCTCAACTTAGCAAGATGGTGTTTCAAAATAAAAGATAAAATAGGGCTAGAGGTATAGCTTAGCAATAGAACTACCCTGAGTTCAATCTCCAGTACCCCCCATACACACAGGCATGAAGACAGCATACAACTTTTGTATAGTTAGTGCCTTTTGCATTAAAACCATAGGTGTGCACGCATGCATGTACTCTCATACACAACACCCTCACACTTATAGCATGTAACATATAGGAAAACAAGAGGCAGAAAATTTCACAGCAAGAAGAAAGCAGATACACTATCAGAATCTAAACATTTTGGGGAGGCTTTCAAAATAGGAAGCTAATTATATATCCCAAACAATAGAATGTCTGTTGAAAAATGTCATCCCTGTTTTGTATGATTGAGTATACAGACATGCTCAAACTCAATTATTGCCAATGTATATTGATAAGCTCTTGTAACATAAGTCCCGTTCAACAACCACACACTGGTGCCCAGCCGACGACCCTGGAATTCATTCGTGTACCTTTCCTGCTTCAGAGAACTGTCGCTTTAGGAAGACCTGGGAAGTCAATTTACTGAAGCCCACTGTAGTCAAAGTGAACGCTTCTTTTGTGATCTTGCTCAAAGGATTTTAATTCTTCTTCCTGTGAAGCAGGGAGAGTCCATCTTTGCATTTCTATTTCAGCAATTGTGGGAAGTTTGGTCACAGAGTATAACAAGTGTCTAAACCATTGTCCACAATCCCGAAAATGCGCCGGTCGAAGACTGATATCCAGCTCAGTCAACTCTTGGAGGCAGCACATGTTTTGGCAAAAGACAGCCCATCCCGCATCACACACACTGTCGTTATAGCTCAGGTCAAGCTTCTGCAGTCTGGCCAGATGTCCCATCTGTATGACTGATGCTGGAAAACAAAGTCACTCCGAATGTTAAAACACAAGAACACTTGCTGCCGTGGCTCTTTCCCATGTCCAATAACCCTGTGCCTCTAGGATTAGTAATGACAAGATTCGTAGTTAATAACGGTTTGGTTTTAGCTAGTAGCTTATTTGGGCATCTGAAACTAGTAACACAATTTCCTCTGTGCGCCTATGTTGTAGTACATGTAGATGCACACGCGTGAGTGATTCTCCGTCTTCCTGCTGTCTGTCTCTGGGTGTCGGTTTCAGTGTGTGTCCTTATTCCTCTCTGTCTGTGTCTTGCAGCAGTACTCATAGTTTTCTCAAGATCTGACCAAGCATGAAGGACAACATGGCTTTTCTCTTTAAAGGAGCTTATAACTGGGCACTGTGGCATGCACCCGCGGCCCCGCTACCTACATAACACGACTCGTAGTGTTGTAATGTAAGACCCCCGCCGAGGGGAGACCCTCAATCAACCTCGGGATAAGCAACGTCAAGTACCACGAGAGACTACGTCCTTGATGCAATGAGCAAAAAAGGTTTATTAAGGAGCCAGTGCACTGGGGCCGACTCGTATAGGAGTTCAGCCCCAAGCCACTGAAACTGAGGGTATTTATAGGGAAAAGACCACTAGTTAGGGGGGGTTTGGGCTAGATTGCATGCGTTTACAGAAAATTACAGAATCATTTGAAAAGTACATTCTGTAGTCAAGTGTTAGATAAAATACCAGGTGTAGTCAGTAAGCTCCCGGGTCAAGGCACTCTGACCCAGACAGTATAGATAAGATGGGGTGGGCTTATCGCATATTTTACATTCCTAAGCTGTAAGCTGCAGTAAAATATACTTTTCTTTTTAACTATTAGCTGGCTGCTAGGGGCTTATGATTTTTTTTTCTAAATGGAGCCTTTCAGTAATATGGTGATGTTTAAACACACAGAGAGCAGACAGTAGAGAAAGTATGACTGCCAAGGCTCCACTGTTCAGCTTCATCAGTCTTCTCTATCTTGCCTCAGCCAGGCCTCTTCCCACTGTTCTATTTTTATTTTTTAGTATTTTAAAGCAAATCTCAGACATTTTCACTTTTCTGTCCTGTTTTGATTTCCCACCATGGAAGTCCCCTGTTTACAGCATTATATTTTAGTGTTTTAGATTCATTCTATCTTTAAAGACCTGGGTAGTGGAATTGTAGGCCATGTAAAAACTTTTTCTGGAGATCACTGTGTGAAAATAACAATGCTATTATTTGTGAAAGAAATTAACAGAAGCTACTGAAAAAATGGAAATGCATAAATTTTACGGGGTAGGGGCAGGAACAGGAGCTGGGAGTAAATATTAAAAAAAAACCAATGACTGAAGGTATGATTAGTAAAATTTGATGTCAGCTGAGCGTGGTGGCGCACGCTTGTAATTCCAGCATTTGGGAGGCTGGGACAGGAGGATCACGGTTTGTGGACAGCCTCAGCTACTTAATGAGGCCCTTTGCAACTCAGAGAGACCCTGTTTCACAATAAAGAATAAAAAATAGGGCTGGGGGTACAGGTTTGAGGCCACCCTCAGCAACTTAGTGAGACTCTTTGTGGCCTACTGAGACCTAGTGAGTTTTTTTTGGCTGACATCAAATTTTAACTTAATTTATTTTTTAGGTACTACGGCTGAGTGTAATACTACAACCTGGGATGAATAACCAGTATTGAAAAAGAAAAAAAGCAAAAAAACAAAAAAACAAAAACAGTACAAACAAATGCAGTACTGCTCATCTCAATCGGTGTAGAAAAAGCATCTGCTAATGTTTAGTCCATTATTAAAACCCTTGGCAAATTATACAGTTTTGTCTTGCCTGACAAAAGGTAGCTACAAAGAAATCTACAACTAACATTATATTTAGTGGTGAAAGAATGAATGCTTTCTTCTAAGAGTTGGAGCAGGGCAAAGATGTCTGCTTGCAACTCATTCAACATCTACTGAAAATCCTAGCCAGCTAAATAACCAAGAAAAAATATGAGAAGGTATACAAAGTATAAAGAAAAAGAAAACTCTCTCCTTTTAGATGACATTATTGTCTTCTTAGAAAATTCTATAGAGAAGATGGCGACCGAGAAAAGCGGGGCTTAAGAGCCCCGCTAACAACAAATCTCCATTACCACAAAATCAGCGCCTTTCATAGCCAGAAAACACCATCACCAGTGAAACAAAAAATCACCAGGCTCCAGAGAGAAAGCGGACTGAGAACAGAGCCACAGAGGAGATAACCGGCCTTGGGCCCGAGGACACGGCAGACGCGGCAGCAGTGCCATACTGCCGGCAGCAGCGGCGAGTTCACGGGATGGCTACAGCAAGCCGAGGTGAGCCACTGCGGAACAGCCAGGTGGGATTTCTCCGTGCAGAGAGCATCTAAAGCTCCCAGTGGCCGAGCTCAGCACACGCTGCAGGGATTCAGAGTAGAAATCAAAATCAAGAAGAAAAACGCCAGCCCCATAGCCGAGGGCTTAGCGGTGCCATATTGCCACCGGCGGCAGCAGCAGCGAACTCAGCGAGGCCAGTACAGCTACATCTGCGTACTCAAGAACAGTGAGTCAAATTGCGGGCCACAGAGGAGAAATCCCAGTACTGTACTCCCTGGGACTTGACCCAGTGGGGGAGGGGCGGTGGCAGAGATATCACACCATAGGAGAACGTGCAACCTGGCACCCCCCACAGTCTAAATCAGCCTCTATCAACGCTCTGGGTCGGAGACTCTGTGATAAAACCCAGTAAAGGAGTAGTGGGGTCTGAGATACTACTGACTCGAGATCCAGAACACCTTAAGGGAAGTCATAGTGACCCAAGGGAAGAACCCAGAGAAGGCACAAACTTCCGAAATCATGGGAAAGAGGAATAATACTGGAGCAATTAATGCCCACAACCCCACAACATCAGAATCCGATAAAACAGAAAATCAGAGATTTCTAGAAGATCAAATCAGGAAAATAACTGTAGAAATAATAGAGGTGCTTCAAAAAGAACTCAGAGAGAGCCAAAAAGAGATAAAGGATGCAATTAATGAAGTAAAGGCCTCAATTCAAAGCACAAACAACCGATTCGACCACATGGAGAACAGAATCTCGCTCTTAGAAGATGATAATTCCAAAAATGAACTCATACTTTCTAATCTAGAAAAAAATATCCGACAACAGGAATCTGATATTGAAGAAATATGGGCCCATTTTAAGAGAGCTAACCTTAGAATAATTGGAATAGAGGAGGGAAAAGAAAGTGAAACCAAAGGGATTAACAATCTCTTCAAGGAAGTAATAGCAGAAAATTTTCCAAACATAGAGCAAGAGGTTGATACAAAGGTCCAGGAAACTTATAGAACTCCCTTTAGACAGGATCGGAGAAGAGGATCCCCACGCCACATAATTGTCAAAATGACCAATGTGGAAGCCAAGCAGAGAATCTTAAAGGCAACAAAAACAAAGGGCCAAGTGACATTCAGAGGCAAACCAATTAGAATTACTCCAGACTTCCCAAACCAAGTCATGAGAGCCAGAAGGGCTTGGAGTAACATATTCCAAACTCTGAAAGAAAACAACTTCCAGCCAAAAATTTCCTACCCAGCAAAACTTTCTATCAAATTAGATGGAAAAATAAGAAGCTTCCATGACAAACAGAAACTGAAGGAATTTATGTTTTCAAAACCAGCACTAGAGAAAATACTCAAAGAGATTAACTACAAAGAAGAAATAGGTAACACACACCAGAACCAGAGAAACAAGATTTTCCATCCAACAGACAACTAAGATTGGTTATCTGTGGAGATTCATTATTTATGTTAGTCTTTTACCTATCTCTAAATGGTATTGTTTGCCTTTATTGTTGTTAATTTTTAGGATTTATAGTTGGAATATTAATATACCTTCAGATATAGCATTTGGAAATATTTTATCCCATTCTATTAGTAACTGTTAACTCTGTTTACATTGTCGTTGGATATACAATTTTTTTTTTTTTTAGGGAGTCTGTATACTCCTCTGTTGCCTGTGCCATTGAAATCATATCCAAGAAATCACTGCCAATTTCAATGTTGTGAGGTTTTATGACCCAGATTTTCTCCTAAAAGTTTATAGTCTTAAGATTTATATTTAGGTCTATTATCTATTTTGAGTTAATATTTGTATATGGGATTAGGTAAGGGTCCAATTTTATTCTTTTCCATGTAATTATTATTTTTTAACAATATTTAGTTAAAAGATTATCATTTCCACCACCAAATGTTCGTGGAAACCTTGTCAAAAATAACTTGACAATATAGGGAAGAATTTAGCTCTAGGCTTTTATTTAACTCCAATGGTTTATATATCTGCCTTTAGAATAGAACTACACTGTTTCAATTATTGTAGCTTTATATGGTTTGAAATCAGAAAATATATATCTTCTAGCTTTGTTCTTTTTCAAGATCGTTTTGGGTACCTAGACTCCATATTCCATATTAGGATAGATTTTTTTCTGAAAAATAAATATATAAATATATGACAGTTTCACCTAAAAAATAGAGAAAAATATTCTCTGGTAAGAAAGAAAGCAGAAAGCAATATTGAAATGTTATCTTTAAGTCATCAAAAGCTTGGTATCAGACAAAGGAAACTGTTATGTGAGATTATCATTTTTAATTTTAGATAAATTGCCATAATACTAGATGTCAACTACTAAGCCAAGCATGGGAGGGAGGGATAGGGAGAGAATGGGGTGGGGATTGGGTGGGGGCTGACTGGGCATTGTGTGCATGTATGTCTACAAAAGTATGTATCCTACTATGATGTATGAATACAGTGCACCAATAAAAAAAAAAAGAAAGAAAAAAAAAAGAAAATTCTATAGAATCTGCCAGAAATTTTCTAGAATAAATGAATTCAACAATGTTGCAGTATAAATATTCAAAAATCAATTTTATTTCTACATACTAGCAATGATTATTTGGGATTCAAAAATTAAACGGTAGCTGGGCGTGGTGGCGCACGCTTGTAATCCCTGCACTTGGGAGGCTGAGACAGGAGGATCGCACAGGTTCAAAGCCAGCCTCATCTACTTAGTGAGGCTCTCAGCAACTTAGTGAGACCCTGTTTCCAAGTAAAGTATAAAATAGGTCTTGGAGTTTAGCCTGGAGGTAGAAAAGCCAATGAGTTCCACCCCTAGTACCACACACACACAAAAAAAATTTTAAATGGTACCTTTATAA
This sequence comes from Muscardinus avellanarius, assembly GCF_963383645.1. NCBI lineage: Eukaryota > Metazoa > Chordata > Mammalia > Rodentia > Gliridae > Muscardinus > Muscardinus avellanarius. Next base: position 105,983,214 of record NC_137790.1, on the reverse strand, counting down.
TGCCATACCAAAAATGAAATACTCATATATAAATTTAACAAAATATGATGTGCAAGATCTGTATGGTCAACTAAAAAACACCAATGAAATAAATTGAAAAGGACCTAAAAAGATATGTTCATGTTAAATGTCAGTATTGTTAAATGTCTTTTCTCCTAAACTGATTTATAGATTCAATGCAATCCAAATAAAATTTCCAGAAGGATTAAAAATGCTGATAATCTGATGCTAAATTTATATAAAGCCAAGGAACTTGAATATCCAAAATAATTTTGAAAAAGAACAAAGTCAGAATATTCATAGAACCCAATTTCAAGACCTACTATAAAGCTTCAGTAATCAAGACAGTGATAATGGCAAATTAATAGACACATAGATCAATGGAACTGAATATAGAGACAAGATAAAGGCTCTCAAAAATATGGTTAATTGCCGGGCATGTTGGCACACACTTGTAATACTAGTACTTGGGAGGCTGAGACAGAGAATCCCAGTTCTCAGCTAGCCTCAGATGTGAGGCCTTCTGCAACTTAGACCTTGTTTCAAAATAAAGAATAAAAAATAGGGCTGGGGGTGCAGCTCGGAGGTAGAATGTCCCTGGGTTCCATCCCTAGTACTGTGTGTGTGTGTGTGTGTGTATGGATAATTATTTTTGTTTTGATATTTGGTACTGAAGATTGGACTCAGGGGCATTTTACCTCTGAGCTACACTCCCAGCCCTATTTTATTTTTATTTTTATTTTTATTTTTTGTGGTACTGGGGGTGGAACCCAGAGGCTTTCTACCTCTGGGCTATACTCCCAGACCCATTTTATATTTTATTTGGAAACAGGATCTCAGTTGCCGAGAGCCTCACTAAGTAGCTGAGGCTGGCTTCGAACCTGTGCGATCCTCCTGTCTCAGCCTCCCAAGCGCAGGGATTACAAGCGTGCGCCACCACGCCCGGCTCTTTGTTTTTATTTTGAAAGAGGGTCTCACTAGATTGATGAGAGTCTTACTACTTGCTAAGGCTGTCCTTGAACCTGTGATCCTCTCCTCCTGTCTCAGCTTCCCAAGTACTGGGGTTACAAGCGTGCACCACCATTGGCTGGCTAATCGATTTTTGAGAAAAGTACAAAGGCAATTCAGTGTATAAAGAAGCCTTTTAAACTAAGAGTATTCAAATAATTGGATAGTCATATGAAGAACATTAACTTATACAAAAACTTTTAAGATGAAAAACATTACATCTTATATAAAACTAACTCCTTGAGAACTGGGATTTTCAATAAGTTTAAAGATGCAACACAGAAAGTTCTCTGTCAAATTAACAAGTTGATAAATAGATTTTCATCAAAACAGAAGGTTTTGCTCTTAAAAAAAAAAAAAAAAGTAAAGAAAGCCAGGTGCGGATTGTAATCCCAGCATTTGGGAGGCTGAGACAGGAGGATCTGGGCTAGGGGACAGCCTCAGCTACTTAGTGAGGCTCTCTGCAACTCAGTGAAACCCTGTTTCAAAATAAAGAATAAAAAAAAAATAGGGTTGGGGGTGTAGCTCAGAGGTAGAATACTCCTGGGTTCCATCCCCAGTACCGGAAAAAAAAAAAAAAATCAGTTAAGAGAATAAAAAGACCAATGAGACAGATTCAGATAATTACATACTTGGTATAGGATTTATATCTGGAAAATCTAGAGCTCTTGAAGCTTATTAATAAGAAATTAGCAATTCAATTTTTTTATAATTAGGCAAAAGACTTAGAGCTGACGTTACACTAAGGAAGATATATAGTTGAGAAATAAGCATGTAAAAAGAAATGTTCAATGTCATTAGTCACTAAGGAAATGAATATTAAAATCTCAGTGTTTTGTCCTAATGACAATTTTTTTTTTGGTACTGGGGATGGAACCCAGGGGAATTCTACCCCGGAGCTATACCCCCAGTCTTATTTTATAATCTTGTTTAAAATTTTATTTTGTTTATTTATTTATTTATTTTGTAGTACCAGGGGTGGAGCACAGGGGCATTCTACCTTCAAGATATACAGCCAACTTTTTTTTTTTTTTTTGGTGGTACTGGGGTTCCTGGAAACCTTTCTGCCTCCAGGCTACACTCCCAGACCTATTTTTTATACTTTTCTTACTTGGAAACAGGGTCTCTTAAGCCAGCACGGCTGGCTTCGAACCTGCGCGATCCTCCTGTCTCCGCCTCACAAGCGCTGGGGTGCGCCACCATGCCAGGCCTTATTTTTTATTCTTTATTTTGAAACAGTGTCTCACTGAGTTGCAAAGGGCCTCACTAAGTAATAGCTGAGGCTGTCTTAGAACCACCATCCTCTGGTCTCTGCCTCCCGAATGCTGGGATTACAAGTGTGCACCACGATGCCCAGCTGACAATTGTTTTTGCTAAAATGTTTGTTTCGAAAAGGCAAGTTTCTTCTAACTAGGTTTAAATGTCAGTGCAGAATTTGGACATAATGCAAATTTGTTTTTTGCTTGTACGCAATTATACACAGGAAACACCAGGTGAACTTATAAGACTGCCCATCTGCATGCTGAAATATAAATGTGTGTGACCTGGCATGGTGGCGCACGCCTATAATCCTAGTACTTGGGAGGCTGAGACATGAGGACCGCAGGTTCAAAGAGAGCTTCAGCAAGTGGTAAGACTCATCAATCTAGCGAGATCATTTAAAATAAAAATAAGATAGGGCTGAGGACGTAGCTCGGAGGTGCAGTGTCTCTGGGTTCAATCTCTAAAACACACACACACACACACACACACACACACACACACACACACACACACACACACAGTGTTTGAGCACACATACCTCTTGAGAATGACCAGGCTCACTCATCTACATCTTGTGTTAGCACTTTCTGTTTGACTGTGGGTAACTCCTTCTACCAAGGGGAGTGTGAACAGCCCACTTTCACAGGCAAACTCTAGGTCTTTCAAGTAAAGTGTTATATTTACTGGTGTATTTAGGTCACTCTTTCGCATTGTGAGATTCAAACAACACTTTACCCAAATATCCCCTGAAATCACTCTACAGGTCTCCTTCCCATTGGGAAACAATGGATCGGAGAGAACTGTCTGTCTCCATACCTTGTCTCTGTTTAGCCACCAGCCACCAGATTTAATCATTGAACACAGATAAACTGTACTAGCACTTTTTTTTCCAGCTTCAACAAGTCTTTATTATAAAATCAGTAGGAAACAGAAAGGGAAGAGAAGAAAAGCAGCATGCCTGACATACATGCTAGACAGCCCGAAAGCAGAACTCTGTCTTTAAAACTGTGTGTCACTGATGAAGTTTTTGTGTTCTGTGCATCTAACTGTAAGCCCTGTGCTTACTATTGTGTGACTTTTGCACACTGCATGATTTGTCGCAGCAGAACTGACTGCACACACATGGAGAACACCCATACAGCTACCTGGACTGACTGTGCTGGCCCCTTGGTTTGGGAGGTTGCCTGAGGCTTAGAAGGTCTGGGGGCCAGCGGCAAAACAGAGACAGGGTATGGAGAACAGGCTAAAGGGAGACAGATAGTACCCTCCAATCCATTGTTTCCCAATGGGAAGAGGACCTACAGGTAGTTTCAGGGGATATTTGGGTAAGGTGTTATTTGAATCTCACAATGCAAAGTATTCTTAGTCACTTCTCTTTTTTCCTTTTTTTCTTGGGATTGAACCCAGGAGTGTTCTACCTCTGAGTTATACCCCCAGCCCTTTTTTGGTTTCTTTTGATTTGGAAATAAGGTCTAAGTTACAGTGCGCTAAACTTGAACCTGTGGATCCTCCTGTCTTGGCTTCTCAGCTTCTTTTGTCTTTTTAAATTAACATGGAGAAAGCGTAAGACTATCTCCAGCCCCTCTCATTTCCTTTTCCTAGCAAAAACAGAATGGTCTTTTATGAAAAGGCTTCAGCAAGCAACAGTCTCACACTCATGAAAAATGATACCCATATTTCAGTTGTAGTGATAACAAATTTCTTATTTTTAAAAAGGCATTTTTTTATTTTTTGGTACTGGGGATAGAACCCAGGGGCATTCTACCTTCGAGTTACACCCACAGCCTGATTTTTTATTCTTTATTTGGAAACAGGGTCTCACTGAGTTGCAAAGAGGCTCACTAAGTAGCTGAGGCTGGCTGTGAACCCGGATCCTCCTGTCTCAGCCTCCCACATGCTGGGATTACAAGCGTGCGCCAACACGCCCGGCAAGTTTCTTATTTTTAAAAAGGCATTTAAAGAGACATTTTAGAGAAAAAATTTAGTAGTAGTGTATGTGATTAGGTGGACATTTGTGAAAGGAAAGTGTAGATGATGGAAGTGTGACCGCAGAAGACTGGTGTGGGGGAGGAGGGGAACAGAAGCCATTGGCCTGGCAGGAACCTCCTCCCTGGTCCAAACCCATCTCCTCTGCTGAAACACCCTCCATTGTCATTCGCTTTTAGAATTGCCCTTGTTTGCTTTAACCAGATCTCTGCTAAGCAGAAGGGAGAAGGAGCCCACACAGGGGCCCTGCCCTGGTCTCACCCCGCCCCAACCCCGTGGTCTTGCAGGGCAGGTACACCGAGCTCTGCCTACCAGAACTGGCTTGGAATGAGTCAATACGAACCGAGGAGAGCCACGTCCTCCGTCAGCAAGGAGCAGCTGCTCAGCCTCAGCACGCGGAGAGGCGTTGACAGCTTCAGGGCGTCCAGAAGCAGCCTCAGGTTGCCACCAACACACTTATTCCAAGACAAGTCCAGGATTTCCAGAGCAGGGAGGTGAATGGAGGCCTCGGCTGAAAGGGAGAGTGGGAAGAGCCGTGCAGACCACAGCCTTGAATTTACGGAAGGTGGCCAGGGCAGCACATTGCTATCACCAGCAGTGAGAAAGTCGTGGAGACTGTTTTTTCCTGCCTGGAATTCATGGCATCCATTTGTGTTGACTACTTTTAGTTGAGGAAACATTGGAGACTTAGGAAAGCAAAACTTGAGTAAATGGAATTTACTATTGACTGGGATTTTTTTTTTATCACTTCATATTTATTTACTTATTTTTATGTGGTGCTGAGGATCAAAGCCAGGGGCATTTCTACTTCTGAGCTAACCCCCGTCCCTATCTAGGTTCTTGCTAAATTGCTGAGGCTGGCCCAAACCTGTGATCCTCCTGTCTCAGCTTCCCAAGTACTAGGATTACAGGTGTGCAACACCACTCTCGGCTATAGCTCTTTTTTTTTTTTCTTTTTGTATTACTAGGTATTGAACCCAGGGGCATTCTACCTTTGAGCTATACCCCAAACCCTATTTTATTCTTTATTTTATTTTATTTTATTTATTTATTTTTTGGTGCTACTGGGATTCCTGGAAACCCTTTTACCTCTGGGCTACACTCCCAGATCTATTTTATATATATTTTTTTATTTGGAAACAGGGTCTCTTAAGCCAGTGTGGCTGGCTTTGAACCTGCGGGATCCTCCTATCTCCGCCTCCCAAGCACGGGGATTACAAGTGTGTGCCACCACGCCCGGCTTTATTCTTTATTTTAAAACAGGGTCTCACTAAAATGCAGAAGGCCTCACAAGTTGCTGAGGCTGGCTGCAAACCTGCTATCCTCCTGTTTCAGCCTCCCAAAAACTGGGATTACAAGCGTGCACCACCATACCCAGCAATAGCTCATTTTTAAGAAACATCAGCTGGCATAACACTTAAGAGGGTCAGAGAGAAAGACTCTACTTTCATTATTATCCAGGAAGCACTCTAGTGACATGAACATGTGCAAAAAGAGGTAACACAGCAGTCTGGAGCCATTACCTGGAAAGACCTGCTGCCAACCAGAGGCTGGCCCTCAGCTGGCATCTGGGAGTGTCCTCACCATTCCCTGACTGATAAGGTGGTCTGCTGTGCCTGGCTAGTTTGATTAGTAATATGATTTGTGCTACACAACAACTGCTTTCCTTCTGTGAGTCTGGAATGTTGAAACATGCCAGACAGAGATGCCTACATGGCTGAGCATCCACAAAAACCCTGAACCCATAGATGGCTCAGATGAGCTTCACTGGTAAACAACATGTCTCATGCGCACTGGAGGGATTCAGTGGGTCTTGAGCCTCTGGACCAGGAAAAGACTCCTGTGGGCTTGTCCTTGGCCTCCTCTGGACTTGCCACCTGCCTTTTCCCTTGTTGGCTTACTTCCAGCCCTTTATTGTACAACTATCTGCCAAGACCTGAGTCCTCTCAGTCAATCACTGCACCTGCAGGTGGCGTGGGACCTCCAGCACCTCGTGTACAAAGCTCCTGGGGCCGAGGTGGCATGACTGGGAAGATGACAAAGTCCCTTTGCTCAAAACATCTCCCTCTACTTGCTCTCCGCCCCCAACAGCAAAAATTTCCAGTAGACCCTTGATCTAGGCTGGCTATACCCATGACCTTCAGGCTTACCGGCATTCCTGAGCAAGCACAGGATCCGTGGAGAAGCAGATGCTAGATTGTGAGCTAGACTCACACTTTCTCACCAGCTCACAGCAATCCCCACTCACATTGACAACTCAGCAGAAGTACAAATTACCATGGATGGAGAACCTCTAGAGTTGGCTGGGTATCTATCTATCTATCATCTATCTAATTTGGTACCGGGGATTGAACTCAGGGGCAATGTACCTCTGAGCTACACCCCTAGCCCTTTATATAAATACACTGTGATTACAGGTATGGGCCACTGCACTCAGCTACATTTAGATTTTAAATGTTAAATCTGAAAATGCCAGAAATCTTCATATGGTCTTCAAAAGATCCCTGCTAAGAGGGTATATTTCTTGAGAAGACAAATTAGTACCTCAGGGCTTTCTCATGGCCTGAGCCTTGGAATGAAATCTGGTTGTGGACTTTTCTCGAATATGTCCAAACTGGGGAGTACTAGGAATACCAGAGGGACTCCAGATAATGGAGGGGAAACCTCAGCAAAGCTAGAATGGAAGGGTAGGATAAGAAGAAGGCTGAGGTTGATTAATGGAGGAGCTATATCCGATTATGTGTAAAAGTATGATTATAGCATAGTTACCCTGGACACTCATTGCTGGGAAGGGGAAGGGGAAGTGGTAGGGCGGGGGGAGAGGGCACCAAGCATAGTCTGAATGTACGCCATTTTCAATATGTTCCACATAAAAATAAAAGAAATCTGTGTGCAAAGAGAGCGTGCCCGCCTCCCTCCTACATGTCATGGCAGAGCCTGGGAGGATCTGCGCAATTCTCTCACCGAGCGCTGTGAAAGTCTCACTTTCCAGAGCAGAGTTGTTGATTAACAAAGACTTCAGTGAGGGTAAGAATCGGAGCCTGCTGAGTAGATTTTCAGAAGAGCTGCCCATCTTCTTATTGGCTGATAAATCCAGTTCTTGAAGATTGGACAGTAAAGGGATAACCTGGGCTATATCAACAGAGATGAGTTTTAGGGACCGTGTCACAGAAAGCCACCTCACCCATCTGGGTGTCACAACTGCCGCCTCTCCCCCGTGTGACCCGAACCCCTACACATCTCCCAAATCAGCCTTTTTCCCAGCGGGCCTCTTGGGCCTTTGTGTTCACAGGTCAGACTAGAAATTAAAAGCAGAGGCTGTGGTGACAGGGAGAACAGGTTCTAATCCTCCATCTGCTACTAAGAACTACTGTTTGATTTTGGACAAGTTACCCTCTCTGAACTTTCATTTTCTCAACCATAAAATACAGACTCAGAGGGACCACTGGAAAGATGCATGACTTGGCCTGTGTGAAGCATATGGCACGGAGCCGGCCTGACTCAAGCTTGATTTCTTTCTCTTATCAGAATCAGTACAGTGAGCACTGAGGACAAGCGCTCAGAGCACGGGTGGCAGTCCTGGAGCAGGGCCCTGCGCCAGAAATGCCCTAGTTCACTGCCATAGGGCCACATCTCCTGCTGCCATGCCATTGCCCCAGCCCTTGCCAATAGGGGCACACAGTACCCTGGGATCTCCATGGACTGGCTCACCCCTCAGAGTCTCCCAGGGCCACAAGCAACACCTTCCCAGGTCACTATCACTCCTCCTACTTGGTTTTTGTCATAGCACCTGGCACTGTGTGATACCGCCTTGCTCAGGTGTTGTTTTCTGTCCTCCCTAAAGGTGAGCTCTGTGTGTGGGGACGACCTTATTCTGGTGCCCAGATCATCAGAAGTTTGAGAGTTTTCAGAAGAAGGGAAGTGGTGGGAGGGAAGGAAGGGGCGGGGGGTCGACCAGGCAGGTGGCTGTGCTCCCAACATGTGTGACACGCCCCAGCCCCACAGCATTTTGAACTCACCATGTTATCTGCATAGGTATTATTTTTCCTGCCCTACCAGACTTTGACTATCTGAGTTTTCCTGGAACCCATGCCTCAGTGCCTTGCACAATTAGAGGATTATTTTTGTCATTGGCTAAATGATCTATAATTCTATTTCTCTGAGATTATTTGCAATGACTGGACAGAATGAATCTTCAATTATTTATCATAAAGTAGGAAGCAGAATGCTTTTTATTCCTTCTTTTCAAAATTAGGAAGAAGGAGAATAATGTCATTTGGGACCGTTTTTTAAAATTCTTTTTAAATTTTTGGGGGTACTGGGATTGAACCCGGGGGCATTCTACCTCTGAGCCACACACAATGAGAAACAGGTTCTCATTAAGTTGCTGAGGGTCTCACTATGTTGCTGAGGCTGGCCTCAAACCTGTAATCCTCCTGTCTCAGCCTCCCATGTACTGGGATGACAGGTATGTACCACCATGCCTGGCTTTCTTTTTATTTATTGTGTGTGTGTGTGTGTGTGTGTGTGTGTGTGTGTGTGTTTGTGTGTGTGTGGTACTGGGAGTGGAACCCAGAGGCTTTCTACCTCCGGGCTATACTCCCAGACCTTTTTTATATTTTATTTGGAAACAGGGTCTCACTAAGTTGCTGAAAGCCTCACTAAGTAGCCGAGGCTGGCTTCGAACCCGTGCGATCCTCCTGTTTCAGCCTTCCAAGCGCAGGGATTACAAGTGTGCGCCACCACGCTGGCCTTTTTATTTCTTTTGAGACAGGTTTTCATTGAGTTGCTGTGGGTCTTGCTAAATTGCTGAGGTTGGCCTTGAACCTGTGATCCTCCTGTCCCAGCTTCCTCAGGACTGGGATGACAGACATACACCACTGCCTTCAGGACAGTCAAGGAATCCTTAGCTACCAAGGCCATTTGCCAGTGTCAGTGGTTCTGACCTAGATAAGGAAGGCTCAGGTGTCAGTGTCCTGGGGGTGGTCATCCACATCCTCCAGCACTTTCATCTCCCGCTGAGTAACAAGGCAAGATGTGGTATTTGTGTTATTTTGCTTTATCAAGGGAATCTGGTGGCCTGATAACCCATGATGTCTCCTTAGGCCTGACTCACAGGCTATGACAAATGAAGGGAATGGTGATACCCCATAATACTCCATGCAGGGCTCAACAACTATTTTTCTTTAAAATCTTCATGAAAACCTTGAACTCAGCTGGGTATGGTGGCACACACCTGTAATCTCGGTACATAGGAGGCTGAGGCAGAAGGATCACAGGTTCAACAGCCTCAGCAATGCAGAGGCTTTCAGCAACCCAGCAAGACCCTATTCTAAACAGAAACAGAAGAAGGGCTGACGGTTATTCCTCGGAAGTAGAATGCCCCTGAGTTCAATCCCTAGTGCCACCCAAACCAAAACAAACTCTTTGAACTCTTGAACTCTTCTCCTTTTCCCAAATCAAAGGATAAGAGTCTAAGAAATAATTTAGCAGATGGGTCTAAAAGATAGACATTAAATTTAAAAACCTATTTTGTACTAAAAATTGTTCTAAAAAGTACAATTGGGCTGGGTGTGGTGGCGCACACTTGTAATCCCTGCGCTTGGGAGGCAGAGACAGGAGGATTGCGCTGGTTTGGAGCTAGCCCTGCTGGCTTAAGAGACCCTGTTTCCAAAAAATAAAAAAGTATAAAATAGGTCTGGGAGTGTAGCCCGGAGGTAGAAGGGCTTGCAGGAACCCCAGTACCACCAAAAAAAAAAAAAGTACAATTGGTTGCTGTTCATTAATTCATTCACATAGTCAATATGCATATACTAGGTGCCAACTACATGCAGAAGCCTGTGCTCGAGCAATGTGCAGATGCTGAATGAGAGCATCCCTATCCTGGAGTTGCCCGTGGACTGAAGAGATCAAGAGCAAAATATAAATATAAATTAGCATTTATATATATTAGAAAATATAAATTAGCATTATTTATGTTGGGTAATAAAATTATGGATAATTTATTCTTTTTACATTTATTTTCTAAATCTTTTAAAGCACATACACACACTTTCATGATTACTAAAAATAAGCTCTAAAATGCCTGGCTCTGAAAAGGCCAGGTATTTATGGTATGATATACCCCAGTCTGCAGGGACAGCGGGACCAGAGCAGCGTCAAGCAGAAGGGGCTGTAGAGAGGGAATGCAGGGTGGTGAGGAAGAGAGAAACCATTTGGGTTTTTGCAATATTCTAGGTGTGAGACGGCAGAGCCAGAGCCAGAATAGGAGGGGGCCAAATGATGAGCCACGGCCAGAGGTCAGATGTACCTGAGGATTTATTGGGCCACAGATGAACCCTAATCTCAAGGCTCTGCTTGCTATGAGAAGTTGCCCTTGATGTTCTATGTTGCAACTACAGGCCCATGTTTGTGGTAGGAAAATGAGTATAGTTTCCTAAGGTTGTCATGTTTACCCATCGTGTGCCACCCCTGGCTCTTTTTCTTATAGTTTCATTTGTCACCGGGTTGGCTCAGCCTGGCAGTTCAAAAGCCTCAGCAATTCAGCATTTCTCTATGTCCTTGTTTGTAATCGACTTTGTGACACAAAAAGATGCGTTGCTAACCAGTAACATCAATTCAAAGTTTGCTCCTTCTAGTGCCAAACCTATCGTTTACGGATGTGTGTGGGAGGAATTTGGATCCACTAACATTCACTGAGCACTCAACACATGCCAAATACTGTGTTGGTGCATTCACAGAACTTTCATGATTTGAGGATCCCAGTCAAAGAGCTCATACAAGATAGATTGAGGTGTACATCTCAAGGTTTCCAAGTTCCCAAATACATGCCGAGGCTCCCAAAGTGTCTCCTTTGCTGTGCAGCTCGTACTTACTCAGCGATGCCACGTCATCCACGGTGAGCGAGCACTGGTGAAGGTCCAGGGCTTCCAAATGATTAAGCATAACCAGCTGAGCTGGCGCCTCTTCGAAACCTCCACCCAGCTCCTTATTGCAGGAGAGATCTAATCTCCTCAGCTCGCCCAGGCATCTAAAAGCAGCATCTACAAAGACAAAAGTCTCATTTGGGCTCATTGCAAAGCAGTAGGAAGACTCGTAAACATAGGAGAGGCGGTAATGCAGGACAACAGCGGGGCGAGTCCACTGGGTTGGCTAAAGCCACAAGGAGGAATCACTATGGACTTCCTGCCAGCTGGCCCTGTATGGACCCGACTGTGATTGCACACACCCACTCCCTGATCACATGGACTGCAGGTAGTTCCGATCTCAATCCTACAACTATGCTTTGTGCAGTTGTAGGGGTTGAACCCGGGGACATTCTACCTCCGAGCAATAGCACAGCCCTTTTTATTTTTTGTTGGTTTGGAAACAGGGTCTAACTAAGTGGCTGAGGGCCTTGCTAAATTGTTGAGGCTGGCCTTGAACCTGCAATCCTCCTGTCTCAGCTTCATAGATACTGGAGTTAAGGTTGTGCCACCACACCGGGCTGGGACTATACTTGAGTATTGCAGTTTGCATAGAATCTTAGGCTTACTCAGGCTGCCTTGAGAAGGATATTACAGGCTCTGTAAGTTGAAGGGAAACAAACACGATGTCATTTTATATAATGGGGATGCTTTACACAGGGGCGTAAGTTTAACATGGACACTGTTGAAGCCGTTATTTTCATCAGTTTGATTCCTTCCTGGTACTGAGCATAAAATTATGCTTCCAAAATAAAGTTCTCATATGGTTTTAAAAAAGCAATAGAAAAGCCAGCCATTGTGATACACGCTTGTAAGCATAGTACTTGGGAGGGTGAGACACGGGGATCGCAAGTTTGGGGTCAGCCTCAGCTACTTAGTGAGACCTTGTTTAAAAATAAAGAATTAGCCAGGCGTGGTGGTGCATGCTTGTAATCCCCGCGCTTGGGAGGCTGAGACAAGAGGATTGCACAGGTTCGAAGCCAGCCTCAGTTGCTTAGTGAGGCTCTCAGCAACTTAGTGAGACCTTGTTTCCAAATAAAATGTAAAATAGGTCTGGGAGTATAGCCCGGAGGTAGAAAACCTCCGGTTCCACCCCCAGTACCATAAATAAATAAATAAATAAATAAATAATAAAAATAAAAAAAATAAAAATAAAGAATAAAAAATATGGCTGTGGGTGTAGCTCAAAGGTAGAATGCCCCTGGGTTCAATCCTTAGTACTACCAGGGGGAAAAAAAAAGCAACAGAAAAACTGCCAGCTTTAGTATCACAAAGCCCTTTTTATTTGCCCAGTATCTACCTCATATCATACCATAAATACCTGGCCTTTTCAGAGCCAGACATTTTAGAGCTTATTTTTAGTAATCATGAAAGTGTGTGTATGTGCTTTAAAAGATTTAGAAAATAAATTTAAAAAGAATAAATTATCCATAATTTTATTACCCAACATAAATAATGCTAATTTATAGTTTCAAAAATTTTATTGGTGCATTGTAATTACACATCACAGTGGGATTCAAAGTGATTCACTTGTACGAGCACACAGCACTTGGTGGGTTCCCTCCATATCCTACCCGCTCCTCCTCCTCCCCCTGTACGTGTTGGTGAGACTGGTAAGGACACCTTCATTATGGACATCGCATCATTTGAACGGTTTCCTTCTCCAGACTCCTTTCCCACCTCGACACCCTCCCCTCCCCTCCCACTCTTCCCCTGGTCTCTGCTCGCTTCTCGGGTGTCCCTTTCGTTTCCTATTTTCTATCTAGCTTCCACATATGAGGGGAAACATATGGCTGTTGACTTTTTCTTTTTATTTTCTTTTGGAGTTCTATGGATGGAACCCAGGGGGCATTCTACCTCCGAGCTACACCCAGCTCTATTTTTTATTCTTTATTTTGAAGCAGGGTCTCACTGAGTTGCAGAGAGCCTCACTCTCAGTGAGTATTGGAGGCTGGCTGTGAACCTTTGATTCTCTTGTCTCAGCCTCCCAAATGCTAGGATTACAAGTGTGCACCACCATGCCCGGCGGCTGTTGACTTTCTGAGTCTAGCTGATCTCTAGCCATTTTTATTTTTTATTTTGAAACAGATTCTTGATAAGTTGCTGAGGCTGGCCTTAAATCTGCAATTGTCCTGTGTTAGCCTCCCAAGTACTGGGATTACAGACGTGTGCCACCACACTCAGCCCCACAGTCCCTTTGAGGGTGCGCCCCAATGACCTAAGATCTCTCCCTGGGTACCATGCCCGGCTTTGACACCTTGTTTCAAAATAAAGGACAAAAAATATAGGGCTAAGGGTGTAGCTCAGAGGTAAAATGTCCCTGGTTCCATCCCCAGTAAAACACACACATAATAATCATAATAATCATAATCATAATCATAAATATTTTTTGTGGTACTGGGGATGGAACCCAGGGACATTATACCTTTGAGCTACATCCTTTGCCCTACTTTTTAAAAATTTTCTACTTTGAAACAGGATCTCACTGAGTTGCAAAGAGCCTCACTCACTTAGCATAACATCCTCTGGTTCTCTCCCTGTTTCTGCAGAGGACATGACTTTGTTCTTTATGGCTGAGTAGCATTCCCTTGTATGTACAGACCACAGTTTCTTGAGCCGTCCACCATCTGCTGACAGACACTTTATATTTTGTGGTATTTCTTATTGACTTTTAAATATATATACTATATGTCATACATATTGATGATATGTGATGTTTAGTATTACATGTACATAAATCTTAAGTTCAGCCATTGCTAACTCACCCAGTATTCTGATGCTCGTTTGTGATAATCCACACAAGTGCAACTTTAGTGCTCTCAGCTGGGAGGTGCATTTCAGTCCCTGAGCAATGCTGTATAGACTGCTGCCGATGCTTCTGTTCATGGACAGGTCAAGCACGCGAAGACTTTGCAGGCTAGGGAGCAGCTGGCCTGGAAGGCAGAGAGCCACACAAGAGGAGCAACACTGTGAGAAGGCGTGAAGTCCAGGCCAAGCAGAGAGGGAACTCAACTTCCTGTGATCTGGGGATGGAGTGAGCTCCCCTTTACATACAGTGTAAGAAGCCCCATGTGGTGGCACACACCTGTCATCCCAATACTTGGGAGGCTGAAATAGGAGGATCTCAGGGTTTTTGTGTGTGTGTGGTACTGGGAATGGAATCCAGGGACTCTTCTACCTCTGGACTACACTCCCAGACCTATTTTATATTTTATTTGGAAACAGGGTCTCTTAAACCAGCTGAGGCCGGCTTCGAACCTGCACGATCCCCCTGCCTCAGCCTCCCAAGCGCTGGGATTACAAGCATGAGCCATCACGCCTGGCGGGATCTCAGGTTTAAGGTCAGCTTCAGCAGGACCTTTAAGGTCTTGCTAAGTTGCAAGATCCTGTTTCAAAATTTAAAAGAGAAAGGCTGGGGGTAGAGCTCAGAGGTATAATGCCCCTGAGTGCCAAATATATAAGTAAACACAGGGTAAGAAAAAATAGCAAACTTAGATTCCCAAGCTATGACTTGTGGGTCTCTTCACATTTTTTCCTGGGAAGGATGCTTCCAAATTCCACTTACCCACAAAGGCCCCATCTTCTGGAGTGAGGGCACAGTCCACCAGCTCCAGCATTTGTATCTTGCTCCCTGTGGGGAATTTCTGGAGAATCAAAGGCAAGTTTCCTCCCACTTCACTATTCCAGGACAAATTTAGCTCTTCAAGTTCAGGTATCATTTCAAGTGCTTCTCCTATAACGAAATAGCCCGAAAATTCAATGGATCGCTACTAAGAAAATTAAGAAATTCATTTCAAAGTCAGTACAACATATATATGGAATGGGGAAGGGAGATCAGTCCTCGACGCAGGATACACACGAGGGAAACGCACTTCCGCCACGTGCAGTGTCAATCTTCACACCAAGCAATCAAGGGCACTGGGCAGACCCCTTTGTCCAGAAGCCTTGCTCCCACTGTGGGCACGGGGCTGGGCCTTTCCCAGGGCGCCTTCATTCCAAGGGCGAGGGCTTTGAAGTCCAGGAGCTCCTTGCTGAAACGCATATTCTCTAGGAGTTATGACGCCAGGACTGGACCGGCGTCATCTGGCGGGCCACTGCCAGTCAGCCTGGGGCGCCTTTCTGTATCCCAAGTGTCCTCCAGGGTCAGAGAGAAAGAGTGATGATTGATTAGTTTTGTCTGCAGTGGACCTGGTACTGGAGAGCCATCTAGCACTAAGCAATTATAAGAAGGGTAACAGTTTCAAAATGCCTCCAGACTTGTGTTATCAAGAGACCACTTATTCTTCCTATACCCCATTTGCCATTAAGGCCAAGTAAGAAGGACAGAGTGTGCGTGATAAGCAAGCCCCTCCCTACGGGAGGATGCAGAAGCTCTTCCAAAGAGGACAGCTCTGGTGGAGGGCGGAGCCTGGGAGATTCTGAGTGACCAGTGCAGAGGCGCTCCTGGACCAGATAAGGTGGACATGGATCCCGGGGCAGAAATCCCACTTCTGACTTCCTAAGGTTGAAGGATCATGAAAATGATCAGGCGAATCACAGAAAACAAATTCGTCTTTCACATCTAAGTTATGGTATGTGAAATTTGAGAATGCTGCGTAATAACCAGCTACTAACTGGTGGGGCTGGCTACCTTGCTCAGGTATCCCACAGAAAGGTGGTTTGAGTGGAAGAATAAGAATGTGGAGGAAGGAACTAGCAGTTACTGAGCACCTGCTATGTGCCAGGCCACAGTAGGCACTTTTCAGAAATTATCTAATTCTTACACTTTTTTTTAGAGAGATATGCCCATTTCTGAAGGGTGTGTGTGTGTGTGTGTGTGTGTGTGTGTGTGTGTGTGTGTGTGTTGCTGGGGATTGAACCCAAGGGCATTCTACCTCCAGGCTATACCACCACCCCGATTTTTTTTCTTTATTTTGAAACAGGGTCTCACTTAGTTGTGGAGGGCCTCACTAAGTAGCTGAGGGTGGCTGTGAATCCAGATCCTCCTGTCTCAGCCTCCCAAGAACTGGGATTACAAGCATGCGCCAGCTCATTTATTAGTTTTAAAAAGTCTGAGGGCCAGGAGTGGTGGCACACTTATAATCCCAGTACCTTGGAGGCGGAGACAGGAGGATTGCAAGTTCTTGGCCAGCCTCAGCTACTTAGTGAGGCTCTCTGCAAACTTAGTGAGACCTTAGTAGAGTGCCCCTGGGTTCAATCCTCGCTATTGCAGAAAACAAACCAACAAATATGAATTTCAGAAAGATTAAATTATTTGTTCATGTTTACAAATGGAGCTAGAATTTGAATGAAGATCTGGCCAACTCTGAGATATATAATGTTTGTCCTCAGCTGTAGAAAGGGTAGCCAGGGACATCAGCTGGCCCCCAGCTACCAGAGACTAACAAGAGAAGACAACTGGCAACAATTGTGTTAACAGGAGCCAGGCCTGGGGGCACACACTTGTAATCCCAGCATTTGGGAGGCTGAGACCGGAGGATCGCAGTTCAAGGACAGCCTCAGCTACTGAGTGAGGCCCTGTTTCAAAATTAAGAATAAAAAGTAGGACTTGGGGTATAGCCTGGAGGTAGAATGCCCCTGGGTTCCATCCCCAGTACTACCAAAAAAAAAAAAAAATTGTGTTAATAAGCTGGGTGTGGTGGCATTTGCCCATAATCCCAGCACTTAGGAGGCTGAGACAAGAGGACTACAGGTTTGTGGCCAGCCTCAGCAACTTAGTGAGACCTTCTGCAATTTAGTGAGACCCTGTTTCAAAATAAAAAAATAAAATAGGCCTGGGTGTACCTCAGAGGTAGAATGACCCTGGAATCAATCCCCAGTACCACACACATACACAAAAGAATTGTGTTAACAGAAATCTTTAAAGAGATGTGAACACTCAAAGTAAGTCACCAAAATAGGAAGCTTCAGACCAAAAGAATAAAAAGTATTCATGACATTTAGTAAATAAGCAATCATTTTAGCAAAGCAGTCAGGTAAGTAGTATGGCTTTATATAGATTTTATCCAATGTATATCATATTACCTAACTTAATCGAGGCTCAAGTTCTACTTACTTTGGGTTAAAATCTTGTTTTGATCAAGTTTTATGTATATATATATATATGTGTGTGTGTGTGTGTGTGTGTGTGTGTGTGTGTGTAGGAAAATAGAAGAGAAAGTATTATTGTGAATTTTGAAAATATCTTAAATAGCTGGCATAGTGGTGCACACTTGTAATCCCAGTACTTGAGAAGCTGAGACAGGAGGATCATAGATTTGAGACTAGCCTGGCAACACAGTGAGCCTTCAGCATCTTAATGTAATACTGATTCAAAATAAAAGAATGAAATAGACCTGGGAGTTTAGCTCCGGGGTAGAATTCCCCTGGGTTCCAACCCCAGTAACACATACATATACACAGGGAAGGAAGGAAGGAAATATCTTAAATATTACCTGCTCCAACTCCTCTGTTTTATAGAAGAGGTAACTGTGCCCTGCGGTGAACCAGCATGACCCTGACCTTATTTAAACTTCGTGCAAGTGGAACTGGGTCAGCCTCGTTGCCTTCCGTGCCCACAGGGGTTAGAACAGTGCTCAGTACAGGGTTGCTTGGCTCTTGAGCGGTTTTCCAAGTGCGCAGCCCAGCACTGCACCACTTGGTGCCCTTGACCAGGATCGCCACACAGTAACAGAAATTGTGTGCTCTTGGGGGTGAACTACAATGCTACTTCCAGGGAAACTAACCCTTTTTCTCTCTCCCTTTTTTCTGGGTGGGGGGGATACTAAAGATTGAACCCAGGGGCATTCTACCTCTGAGCTATACCCCCAGTCCTTTCTAGTTTTTATTTTGAAACAGGGTCATGATAAGTTGCTGCCCTCACACTTGGGATCCTCCTGTCTCCGCCTCCCAAGTACTGGGATGGGGATTACAGATTGTGCTATCACACCCAAGCGGGAAGCCGCCTCTTATGGGACATTCATCATACCTAGTGCTTGAACATCCTCAGTGGTAAGTCTGCAACTACCCAGCCGCAGGATTTTTAACTTGCTGGTCACGTGCATTTGCTGAGTGATGGAGTGAAGGGTCCCACCTACAAAGTCATTCCAGGAAATATCCAGTTCCTCCAGGTTTGGGAGCAAAGGCAGCAAAGCAACTGGAAGTGAACAGACGAAAATGCAGATTTGTATGTGTGGTTTGTGACTTGTAGTCAACAGAATTCCTGGCCTAAAGATGCCCATCAACGGATGAATGGATTACAAAACTGTGGGATATGTACACAATGGAATTTTACTCAGCCATAAAGAAAAACACAATTACATCATTTACAGGGAAATGGATGGAACTGGAGGACATTATGCTAAGTGAGATTAATCAGTCACAAAAACCAAGAAATCGGATGCTCTCCCTAATATGCGAAAGCTAGGGAGAAAAGGGGTCATAGGAGGAACTCTAGACAAAGAAGGAGACACTATAGATGGGCAAATAGGGATGGGAGGGGGAAGAGGGAAACTCTCTAATGAACATGACGTACTTAAAAAACATATCAATATCAGTCACCAAGCCAAACACGAGAAGGGCACGGGGGAGGGACTGAGCGTGGGAATTGGGTAGGGCTGACTGATGTGTGCATGTATGTCTCCACCATCATGCATCCCATGAAGATGTATGAATGCATCAATAAAAACATGAAAAAAAAAAAAGAATTCTGGCCTACATGCTCAGGGCATAGCTGTGCATGGCCACAGACTTGTTGACTTTCAGCAAAGCAGGGATCTCTTGGCTGTGGAACTGGAGAAACTGTAACACTTAGCTTTCATATTTTTGGGGTTGTTTTTCATTTCTACCAAACAACTGTACCCTGAAAACCCAGTGGGTTTGCTGAAGACTCCACAACATCTCTTTTCTTGTGGCTGAACCTGGCTGTAGTAATTTTACTTTTGCTGCTGCTGCCATGGTGACTACGATGTGTACCTTGTTCTCTTATTTTGCACACCCCCTGACACCTCTTACCTGTGGGATCCTTGGGCTGAAGGGCTGGGAGACCCGCAAAAAAAAAAATGTGAATGTACAGCTGGGCATGGTGGCACACACCTGAAATCCTGATATTTGGGAGTCTGAAACAGGAGGATCACAGGTTTGAGGATACCCTCAGCAAGTAGTGAGACTCTCATTGACCTGGTGAGACCCTGTGTGGGTACTATGAGGCCTGGCCAGAGAAGGCTGAGAGCAAAACCAACTCTCTCTCTCTCTCTCTCTCTCTCTCTCTCTCTCTCTCTCTCTCTCTCTCTCTCTCTCTTCTCCGTGGTGCTGGGGATGGAACCCAGAGGCTTTCTACCTTCAGGCTACACAGTCAGACCTATTTTATAATTTATTTGGAAATAGGGTCTCACTAAGTTGCTGAGAGCCTCACTAAGTAGCTGAGGCTGGCTTTGAACCTGTGCGATCCTCCTGTCTCAGCCTCCCAGGCGCTGGTATTACACCCCTTAAAATCCCTTAATCTGTAAGGAAGGGGCTTCTGACTCCTGTGGACACTCTTTCTGATTCAGTTTTCCTTCCAGGCTTTATTCCAAATAAACTAGGTCTGCTTTATTGAGCTGTGTGTTCCTTCTACCTCTGAGCTTTATCTCCAGCCCTATTTTTTATTCTTTATTTTGAAACAGGGTCTCTAAGTAGTAGCTGAGGCTGCCCATTAACCACAATCCTTATGGCTCAGCCTCCCAAATGCTGGGATTACAAGCGTGTGCCACCACACCCAGCATGTGTGTTAAAAAATATATCCCTCTATTTCCTAACACCCTGTTTCAAAAATAAAAAATAAAATAGGGGCTGGGGTGTAGCTCAGAGGTAGAATACCCCTAGGTTTAATCCCTGGTACAAAAAAAAAAATTAACTTGCTATCTACAGAAACAATTCTCAAAGAGCACATTTATCTCCTGAATCAACAGGACACGAAATGCTGGAGGAGACAAGCATTTCTGCATCTCTGGGATTTTTTCCCCCTCTTCAGTACTGGGGATTGAACCCAGGGCCTTCTACCTCCAAGCTATAGCTGCAGCCCTAGTTTTTATTCTTTATTTTGAAACAGGATCTCACTAAGTTGCAGACAGGCTCACTAAGGAGCTGAGGCAGGCCGCGAACCCGTGATCCTCTTCTCAGGCTCCCAAGCACTGGGATTACAAGTGTATGCCGCAACCCCTGGTTGAAATCTCTGGATGTTAAATGGTGGCAGGGTTAGAAGCAGCACGTTGGGCTTCTGTAGTTTAGACCCAGCAAGTTCCAGGCCCTTCAAAATTCTGAAACATGGGTCTGGTGAACAACTTTCTTTCTATTAGATGCAAAGCACTTCGACAATTGCAGCATACTCACCACCATCAAAATATTTTAAAGAGTAAAATGCTATTAAATATACTTGTTTTTAGCCGGGCACGGTGGCGCACACTTATAATCCCAGCACTTGGGAGGCTGAGACAGGAGGATCACACAGGTTCAAAGCCAGCCTCAGCTACTTAGTGAAGCTCTCAGCAACTTAGTGACACCCTGTTTCCAAATAAAATATAGAAATAGGTCTGGGAGAATAGCCTGGAGGTAGAAGGTCCCTGTATTCCATCCCTAGTACCATAAATAAATAAATAAATCTTTTTTTGTTTTTCTTTTTGGTGGTACGAGGGGTGGAACCCCCAGGGGCTTTCTACCTCTGGGCTCTACTCCCAAACCTATTTCTATATTTTATTTGGAAACAGGGTCTCACTCAATTACTGAGAGCCTCACTAAGTAGCTGAGGCTGGCTTTGAACCTGTGCGATCCTCCTGTCTCAGCCTCCCAAGCGCAGGATTGATTACAAGTGTGTGCCACCATGCCTGGCTTTCTTTTTCTTTTCTTTCCTTTTTTATTTTATTTATTTATTTATTTATTTATTTATTTATTTGCAGAATTGGGGATTGAACCTAGAGGCATTCTACCTTAAAGCTATACTCCCAGCCCTATTTTTTAATTCTTTATTTTGAAACAGGGTCTCACTAAGTTGCTGAGGCTGCTATCCTGCTGTCTTAGGCTCCCGAGTACTGGGATTATAAGTGTGCACCACCACGCCCTGCTACACTTGCTTTTCAAGCATTAGCATCTAATTGTCTCATAACCTTTTACTCCAATTGTTTTAATTTATAAAGAAAATCAAATCTTCCTGTTATGACCATCCACAGAACATGGGCCAGTCCGAATCAGCTCCAACCAGAACCCCTGCTGGGTTGTTAAAAACAGAACTCTGAGGCCCCTCTGAGATTGGTTTGACTCAGCAGGTTTGGGTTGGACTCAGGATCGCATTTTTAGGAGATGTGCAAGTCACTGACCACAGGCTCTGAGAACCACAGGCTTACAACTCGTGTGTGTGTGTGTGTGTGTGTGTGTGTGTGTGTGTGTGTGTGTGTGTTGCTAGGGATTGAACATAGAGGTATTTCACCTCCAAACTATACCCCTGTCCTTTAAAAAAATATTTTTGTTTGTTTTGAAACAGGCTCTCACTAAGTTGTTGACAGTCTCACTCCATTGCTGGGGCTGTCTTCAAACCTGTGATACTCCTGTTTGAGAGTATCCTAATGGTGTGCCATGGTGCACCTGTAATGCCAGTACCTGTGAGGCTGAGACCAGAGGATCACAGGTTTGAGGCCAGCCTCAGCAACTTAGTGAGACCCTTTCAAAACAAAAGATAAAAAAGACTGGGTGTATAACTCAGTGGTAGAGTGCCCTTGGGTTCAATATCCAGTACCAAACAAATACATAATTAAAAGTAAAACAGAGAACTATCCTGGATTTTGATTATAATACCACTATGAGCTGAACATTCCCACACCCCACTTCCATGCATGTGTTGAAACCTAATTCCCAATGTAATAGTCCTAAGAGGCCTTCAGAGGATAATTAAGTCCTGAGAGTAGAGGGCTCATAAATGGGACGAGTGCCTTCATAAAAGAGGCTTCAGAGAGCTTGTTCGCTCCTTCTGTCATGTGAGGACGTAGCTTCAAGGTGCCATCTACAAACTGGAAGAGGCCTCATTACAGCAAATCACAATGCCGTGAACGTCCCAGCCTCCACACCTGTGAGTAGGTTTCAACTGTTCATCAATTAACCAGTTTCTAAGACATTCAGACCAAACCGAACAAAGAAACAGTGAGAGACCACCTCACTCAGAATGAAGTTTGTTATCTGTAATCCCAGTATTTGGGAGGCTGAGACAGGAGGATCACAGGTTCAAGACCAGCCTTAGCAACTTAGTGAGACCCTATTTCAAAACAAAAAATAAAAAAAGGTCTAGGGGTGTAGTTTGGAGGTAGAATGCCTCTGAGTTCAATCCCCCTTACCCATCCCACCTCACACACATAAAAGATGCAGTTTGTTGACACCTCCTATTTGCAGACATATGCAATCTGATTAAAGGTTTGTTTTAAGGTAATGGAGAAAAAGAGAGTGAAATAAATGGCGTGGGGAGGGGTCTTCACAACCACGCAGCCACAGAGGTATTTTTTTTTTTTTTTTACTAGTAGGTATATTTTTGTTTATAAAAGATGTAAAGAAGTCTGGGCATGGTGGTGCACACTTGTAATCCCAGGATTTGGGAGGCTAAGACAGGATGATTGCGGTTTGTAGCCAACTACTTAGTGAGGACCTTTGAAACTCAGTGAGACCCTGTTTCAAAATAAAGAATAAAGCCGGGCGTGGTAGAGCACCCTTGTAATCCTGTGCTTGGGAGGCTGAGACAGGAGGATCACACAGGCTGGAAGCCAGCCTCAGCTACTTAGTGAGGCTCTCAGCAACTTAGTGAGACCCTGTTTCCAAATAAAGTATAAAATAGGTCTGGGAGTATAGCACAGAGGTACAAAAGCCCCTGGGTTCCATCCTCAGTAACACACACACACACACACACACACACACACACCACCACCACCACCAACAACAACAACAACAACAACAACAACAACGAAATAAAGAATAAAAAGTAAGGCTGTGGGTGTAGCTCAGAGGTAGAATATTCCTAGGTTCTATCCCCAGTACCACAATACAATAAAATAAAAATAAATAAAAGGTATAAGGAATAGTTGTTGGAAGTTACGCTATTCATTCCACAATAAAAAACAACCCCAAACTCTTTTAAATCCCCAGTAGGACTCAGTTTTTATTTTGCTTGTGGTACTGGAGTGTTCTACCTCTGAGCTACATCTTCATCCCTGTGTTATTTTATTATTATTATTATTTTGTGTGTATGTGTGTGGTACTGGGGATTGAATTCAGGGACATTCTATCTCTGAGCTATACCCCCAGACCTATTTTTCATTCTGTATTTTGAAACAAGGTCTCACTAAGTTGCAGAGGGCCTCACTAAGTAGCTGAGGCTGGCTGAGAACTGGCAATTTTTCCTGTCTTAGGCCCCAAATACTGGGATTACAAGCATGCGCCACCACACCCGGCTCCTCCATCCCTATTTTGTATTTTGAAACATGGTCTCACTAAGTTGCTGAGGCTGGCCTTAAACCTGGGGTCTTCCAGTCTCAGCCTCCTACGTACTGCAGGGCTTCATTTTATGGATGAGTTCCACGAGTTGATAGCGTCTGCAAGAACAGATGTTTTCTAAGGAGCAAGAGGAAATCACTAGATGGGTAAAATTGCTCAGGAAAAACAAATGCATCAGTTTCCTAAGCTCAGCTCAAATCTTTGAATTCTAAAGAAGGATCAAGCCACTTATTATGGTTTTTTAATAAATAGTGGGGAGCTGCTCTTTCTGAGGTTTTCCAGAACGGCTCAGCCGCTTTGGCTTGCCAGGTAAGTCACGTTTGCCTGCCCATCTCAGGGTAAAGGCCATGCATTCCTCTGTACAAGGTTAACTGCATACAGACCCATTGCCCTCACGTCGGTGGTTGTTAATCCACAGCTGTTCAAGTCTAGACACTTGTCGACGTCCCTTTTGCCCAGCTTCTGCAGGAACTGATCATTTTCCTCCAGCTTGGAGCCCAGATCCATTTCTGAACCAAGAGGCTTAGCTATATAAGAATAGAGAAGATGTGCTGTCAGTGACGGATGCATTAAAGAGAAATGGCCATGACAGGATGAGTGACAGGACCGTGGCTCCTCAGCCGCAGGGAGGAGCCAGTCCAGGGGCAGGCCGGACCACTGGCCGCCCTGGTTTCTCAGCATGGAGGCCGAGTCGTGTTCCCTGGCAGCTGAGCCCAGCGTTGGACACGCTCACTGTTTTCAGAACACATGTACCACTGCTGAAGCAACTCAAATCAGGGGGGAAGCGCAGGTGATTTGCTTCTGGAAACCAAGAGGGTGAAGAAGGAGGAGAAGGATTGAAATCGCCATCAGTGAGCGTCATGTGGCCACAGGGGAGCCAGAAAACCCTCGCAGGTCAGTTTCTGGACCATTCAGTTTGCAAACAAATCCAGAGAGAGTGGAGCCAGGGGGAGCTCACGTGCGTCTCACCTGCAGGAGAATGACTTCAAAAGGCCTCGTCTGTCCTCTGTGAGGGACTGCTGGCATGACACCTTACCACGCTCCCTGCAATAACACCATTGTAACAGATATCACTGTATATAACAAAAGGCTATAGTCTTATTAAGTGCTTAATGCATACCAGTTCTTTTTCTATTTGCATGCGTCAGTATTAAGACACATACAAAATGCATCATACTTTTGTAAGGACAAATGAATATGCATGGACTGATAGAGACTTTAAAGTGGGTTTGTTAAAGTGAAAATGTTTTGTTTTCCTTTGTTTTGTTTTGTTTTGTTTGGAGGCAGGATCACAATACGTTGGCTAGAGTCTCACTAAGTTGTTGAAGCTGATCACAAACCTGTGAGTCTCCTGTCTCAGCATCCTAGGTATTGGGATTACAGGTATGTACCACCAAGCCTGGCTAGACAGTGTATAATTCTAAACATGTAAAGAAAAAGTATGGTGAAAGCCAAGTAGAAATTATAAGCTCTGAATGTGCAGTGATATTTTAGTAATCCTGACAAAAAGGTATAAAACCACTTAGTTCAGGAGAAATACATTGGTGTCAGTGAAAATGAAAAGACAGTTGAGTAGAAGCTAAGTAATGGTGGTAAACACCTATAGTCCTAGTACTTGGAAGATAGACACAGGACAATCTCAGGTTTGAGGGCAGCCTCAGCAATTTAGCGACATCTTCAGCAACTTAGTGAAGCCCTGTTTCAAAATAAAACAATAAAAGCCGGGCGTGGTTTGCGCACGCTTGTAATCCCAGCATTTTGAAGGCTGAGACCGGAAGATCTCGGTTTGCAGACAGCCTCAGCTACTTAGTGAGGCCCTTTGCAACTCAGTGAGACCCGGTTTCAAAATAAAGAATTTTTTTTAAAAAAGGGCTTGAGGTATTGCCTGGAGGTAGAATAGCCCTAGGTTCCATCCCCAGTACTGCAAAAATAAATAAATGAATAAATAAACAAACAGATAAAATAAAAAATAAAGTTGGGTGTGGTGGCAAACACTTGTAATCCTAACACTTGGGAGGCTGAGACAGCAGGATCTAAAGTGCAAGGCCAGCCTTAGCAACATAGTGAGACCCTGTTTCCAAATTAAGAACATAAAGAGGGCAGTGGGTATACCTCAGAGGTAGAATGCCCCTGGGTTTGTTCTCCAGTGCCAAAACAAGGATAGCAGACTATAACAGTAATAATCTTGGACTAAAAGATCAGAAGGACAATGAAACACTTCTCATCCACAGTGGGATATGACTTGCTGTTTTTGTTGAGAAACCCACTACTGGAGCACATTTTTCTTAGGATGACTGATGTTGCCACATTTCACCAGAAGGGGGCAGCACCACCCCCATTTTACCTTTCAATCTGGCCTGCATATTTTTTTATTATTTTTTTTTTTTAGCATTGGGGATTGAACCCAGGGGCATTCTACCTAGCTCTATTTTTTATTCTTTATTTGGAAACAGAGTCTCACTAATTTGCAGAGGGTCTCACTAAGTAGTTGAGGCTGGATGCAAACCTGGAACCCTCCTGTCTCAGCAAGTGCTGGGATTACAAGCGTGCACCACCATGTCCGGCTGAGAAAGTATATTTTAAAATCCATCAATTCTCCAGGGAAAGGATCCAGATTGCAGAACGTTTTATTTAGCAAAGCATGACGATAAATTTTTTAATTTACAAAAACATACCCAAAGGAATTCAGTATAAAGATTTCAATTTCTCTATAAATGAAGAGAGGCCAGGCATGGTGACGCACTCTTGTAATCCCCGCGCTTAGGAGGCAGGAGGATTGTGCTGGTTAGAAGCCAGCCTTGCTGGCTTAAAAGACCCTGTTTCCAAGTAAAAATATATTAAAAAAAAATAGGTCTGGAAGGGTAGCCCGGAGGTAGAAGGGTTTCCAGGAACCCCAGTACCACCAATAAATAAATAAATAAATAAATAAATAAATAAATAAATATTCTGAATTTCAAAAGCAGCCCTAGGGAGAAGATGCAGAAAGGTGGGAAATGTTGGCCAGGCACCAACATAATGCCAGCATTCGGGACCTCGGACAGCCTTAGCTACAAAGTGAGGCCCTCTGTAACTTAGTGAAACCCTGTTTCAAAATAAAGAATAAAAAATAGGGCAGGGGGGATAGCTCAGAGGTCAAATGCCCCTGGGTTCCATCCCCAGACCTGCAAAATAAAAAAAGAAGGAAAGAAAGAAAGAAAGAAAGAAAGAAAGAAAGAAAGAAAGAAAGGAGGGAATGTTCTAGAGGGAGTGAGGGGACACGTGCCAGGGCAGGGAAAAGGCCTGGGAAACCTGCGGAGATGGCAGACAGTCCTCCTAGCAAGTCCTGCTGTGAGGCTCCCCACGCTGGGAGAGGGTGGGAGAGGACACGCTCAGCTGGGCATGGTGGTGCACACCTGTTATCCAGCCTTGGGAGACTGAGACAGGAGGACCGCATGTTGGAGGGCAGCCTTGGCCACATAGGGAGACCCTGTTGTGAAATAAAAATTAAAAAGAGCTGGGGTAGAGCTTGGAGGTAGACTCCATCCTCAGTACCAAAAATGAGTAAATAAATAGATAGCAAAACGCTAAGGTCTCTTCCACCAGAGGTAGAAAATGAACGACAAAGGAAACTAAGGAGAAAGAACTGGAGAGGTAGGAAGACGAGCAGGGACTTGAGGGACCCTGAGAGGAGGCAAAAGGCACTTCAGGTGCTTGCATTAAGTACCATCTATGCGGTGGTGACTGTAAAAGAAGGGGATTGTTCCCTTCCCCTCCTAGGTTCTATAGTAGGATCCTGTGAATTAAACTGATAATAGATTAACAGAAACAAAGCATAACATTTATGTTAATATGCTTACCTTTCATAGGGACCTCACAGGAAAAAAAAAGTGAAAACCCTCCCAGGTTCAATCTCTAGGACACATTCTCCCCACCCCCCAAAAAAAGTGAAAAAATAAAGAAGTAGTTGCACTTGGAGAATTATATACCATCCTAACAAAGAGTGACAGATTGCAGAGAAGTGACTAGTGAAGGGAAAAGAGGGCTGGACTTCTAAGGGTGGGCAAACTGTGGGAGGGCGAAGGTGGGGTAGACAGGGCCACTTGGTAGGGTCTGTTTATGCCGCTCATCTCAGTGCTGTCTCTATTACCGGCGATAAAGGACAGGATGGGAAGGAGACTCATCACAAGGCAAATTCATGTCCTTTCTTTTTAGGCAGATAAGGAGAGGGCAGAGACCTCTTTTCGGTGTTTCCTGGCAGAGGCTGGCCTAGTCTGATCTGGTGTCTCAGAACTCTGCTTCTCTCCATGGCTCTTCTCGGCCGTCTGGTTCTACGCGATGGCGCCCTGGCGCCGGGGCCGCGGGCTGCGGGCCTCCAGCCTCCACGGGCAGCTCACCTCAGGGCTGGAGTCCACTCTGATTAGACGGGTTGAGAATGACTTCAAATAAGAAGTAACGCCTAGCTGGAACTTAGAGGAAGCGTGAGGATTCGTGAGTGGTAGGACAGACAGACAGAACAGTCTGGGCAAAGGCTTACACCCGTGGGGAGCTTCAGAAGCCTAACTCGTGTGCTGAGCACTGGTGGAGCTGAATTGTCCTGCTCGGGTCTAGACAGCATTCATACCCAGGCTACATAGCTTTGGCAAATATCTTTCCTCCTCATCTATTTAATTTGGTTTTTGTTTGTTTGTTTGTTTTGCAGTACTGAGGATAGAACCCAGGATCATTCTACCTCTGAGCTATACCCTCAGCCCAATTTTTAATTCTTTATTTTGAAACAGGGTCTCACTAAGTTGCGGAGGGCCTCGCTAAGTAGCCGACGCTGGCTGTGAACCCGAGATCCTCGTCTCTATCTTCCATTGACTTCTGAGATCCTTACATGTCTCTTTACTGACCATGTATTTCTATTTTTGTTTTAATCTATGAAACTTTTTTGCAAAGTATCTCTCTTTTCTTTAAATTAAAAAAAAATTGTTTCTTATTTTTATTTATTTATTTTTTGTGACACTGGGAAATGAACCCAGGAACATTTTACTGTCAAGCTATACCCACAGCCTTTGTATTTTACTCAGCCATAAAGAACAGAATTATTTTTATATTTTATTTATTTATTTATTTATTTATTTATTTATTTATTTATTTATTTATTTTGTGGGTCTGGGGGTGGAAGCCAGGGGCATTCTACCTCCGAGCTACACCCCTTGCCCTATTTTTTTTTTTTTATTCTTTATTTTGAAACCGGGTCTCACTGAGTTGCAGAGGACCTCGCTAAGTAGCTGAGGCTGTCTGCAAAGCGCCATCCTCCAGCCTCAGCCTCCCAAATGCTGGGATTATAAACGTGCACCACCATCTCCGGCTTATTTTTATTTTTTATTGTGAAACAGGTCTGGCTAAATTGCCAAGGCTGCTCTTGAACCTGTGATTCTCCTGCCTCAGCCTCCCAAGAACTGGGATACAGGCATGCACCACCATGCTCAGCTGCAAAGGGTCTCTTAGGTCTGGGTCAGCCTTAGGTTTGGCTCAGTATGTTAAACAGATGAGCTCAGGCGGAAGACAGGAGTTCTGTGGAGAGAGCGTAGCTCACACGGGAGCAGCTCTGTGGAGGGCTTTGAGCCCTGGCTGCTTTAGCTCTCGGTTCTCCAGGTGGTACTGTGAGCTCAGCAGTGTGTTCTGAATAAGTTCCTTTCTTGGGAGGCTGCAGGTTCAAGACCAGCCTCAGCAACTTAACAAGACTCAGCAACCTAGTGACACCCTGTTTTAGAACAAAAAATATAAAAAAGGGCTGGGAGTGTACCGTAGAGGTAAAATGCCTCTGGGTTCAATCCCCAGTACCCCCTCCATACACACACACACACACACACACACACACACACACACACACACACAAGCTCCTTTCCAACTTCAATCTGGCAGGGTTGGTCTCTGTTGTTTAAGACCCACTCCAGCGCTTTCATGAGACGTTAGTGCACATTGGTAACCTGAGTGCAGCTGTTCAGGGAACCAAGATAACGCATCCCTGTGTTCAAAGAGCTGCCTCTGCTGAGACGGGAAAGCCGGTGACAAGGGCGAGGGCAGGTCGCACCCCTGACAACATGGGCACCGCAGGTGTGGTGATGCCTGGCATGGTGGCTGGCTCCTGGGATGCTCCCAAGAGAAAATGGTATAAGAATTGCACTTGAAAGATGAGTGGGGCAGGCGTGGTGGTACACGGCTGCTATCCCAGTACTTGGGAGGCTGAGGCAGGAGGATTGCAGGTTTGAGGTCAGTCTCGGCAACTTAGTGGGACCTTGTTTCAAAATAAAAAAAAAATAAACAGGGCTGGTGGTGTTGCTTGGAGGTAGAACGCCCCCAGGTTCAGTCTCCAGTACCACAGAAAGGATAAGTGGGCATTGGCCAGGTGGGTGACAGGAGGGAGGCTGAGGACGGAAGGTCTTTCTGGGCACAGGAAACTGCTTGCGGGAACACGGCCAGTTCAGGAAATCGAGAGTAGGAGTGAACGCAGGGCTGGGGTGGGGCCGGGGGAGGCGGAGGTCATGAGGAGATACCAGCCAGTCTGTGAAATCTGTGCTTGGGAGAGCACTTTCTCTCCAAGGCAAGAGAGATGCAGTAAAGGGTTCTGGCACGGGAGGGAACCGTGTGCTGTGTGGCGAGGAGGAGCCCTCCGGGCGGGAGCAGCCTGGAAGCCCAAGCAAGGACCCTGCCAGCCAGGCGGCGGCACCAGAGGAGGAGCCAGCGACGTGACTCCAGGGACCGCAGAGTTAGAAATGGGAACGGAGCCAAGTGTCCCCAGCACAGGTGACCACCTGCTTGGCTTGCCCTGTCACCTTAAGCATGGTTGCAGGTCTCCATCAACCACTCTCCTGAAGTTCCAAGACACACTTTAGAACAAATATGAGCAACTTTCTGATAGAGATGGTCTCCTTTTTTATATTTTTATATTTTTTTATATTTATATATATATTTTTTGTGGTACTGG
The DNA here is from genome assembly GCF_963383645.1 of Muscardinus avellanarius. Lineage (NCBI taxonomy): Eukaryota > Metazoa > Chordata > Mammalia > Rodentia > Gliridae > Muscardinus > Muscardinus avellanarius. The sequence goes on along the minus strand of NC_137790.1, from coordinate 105,952,557 downwards.
GGGTGGAATCAAGTGGCTTCTCTACCTCCGGGCTATATTGCCAGACTTATTTTATGCTTTATTTGAAAACAGGGTCTCACTAAGTTGCTGAGAGCCTCACTCAGTAGCTGAGGCTGGCTTCGAACCTGTGTGATCCTCCTGCCTCAGCCTCCCAAGCGCGGGGATTACAAGCGTGCGCCACCATACCCGGCTCGAGATGGTCTCCTTTTAACAGTAGACATTAACTTTCTCTTTACCAAAAAAATGCTGAAATACATTCAATCTATGTACTAGTAAGATCATATTATTTTGGTATTTGATGTGTTGAAAAGTGTTAAAGACGGGTGATGATGGGACTTCTTGTACTTTTTTTCTTAATTTTGTGTACATTTGCATTGAAGTTTTTTTGTTTGTTTGTTTGTTTGTTTGTTGCGTTATTGAGGATGGAACCCAGGGGCATTCTACCTCTAAGCTATACCCCCAGCCCTATTTCTTATTCTTTATTTTGAAACAGGGTCTCACTAAATAGCTGAGGCAGGCCTTGAACCGCAATCCTCCCGCCTCAGCCTCCCAGGTACTGGGATTACAAGCGTGAGCCACCACGCCCAGCTTGCATTAAAGTTTTAAGTGTTCCAAACACACATTTAATTTGATAATGCATAGGTGACATTGCACCTGATGCATGACTTTGGAGAGATATTTGGCAATGTGTATTCTTATAACCCTTGAATTTGTAATCTCTGTTCTGGGAATTTGTACTAAAAAAGAAAAAACAGCCGGGTGTGGTGGCGCACGCTTGTAATCCCCGCGCTTGGGAGGCAGAGAGAGGAGGATCGCGTAGGTTCGAAGCCAGCCTCAGCTACTTAGTGAGGCTCTCAGCAACTTACTGAGACCCTGTTTCCAAACAAAGTATAAAATAGGTCTGGGGTTGTAGCTCAGAGGTAGAAAACCCCTGGGTTCCACACCCAGTACCACAAAAAATAAAATAAAACAAAATGTAACTGGGCGTGGTGGCGCACACTTGTAATCCCCGCGCTTGGGAGGCAGAGACAGGAGGATCGCGCAGGTTCGAAGCCAGCCGCGTGCGCTGGCTTAGGAGACCCTGTTTCCAAATAAAAATGTAAAAATAGGTCTGGGAGTGCAGCCCGGAGGTAGAAGGGCTTCCAGGAACCCCAGTACCACCAAAAAAAAAAAAAAATAATAATAATAATAATAATAAAGAAAGAAAAAAGAAAAAACAGCTGACATATAGTGAAACAGAGAATAGGGGAGAGTGAAAGCCAAGAATATTTACTGGGGGAAAAAGAAGAAAGAAAAGAAAGAAAGGAAGGGAGGGAGGGAGGAAGGAAGGTCGTTAATTATGACATGTATACGTAATGGAATAGCAACTATGCCATTATGCATACGAACATCATGTAGCAGGAATTGAGGAAAATAAGAATATGTTCCAGCCGGGCGTGGTGGCGCACGCTTGTAATCCCCGCGCTTGGGAGGCTGAGACAGGAGGATCGCACGGGTTCGAAGCCAGCCTCAGCTACTTAGTGAGGCTCTCAGCAACTCAGTGAGACCCTGTATCCAAATAAAGTATAAAATAGGTCTGGGAGTATAGCCCAGAGGTAGAAAGCCCCTGGGTTCTATTCCTGGTAACACACACACACACCACACTATGTTCCCAAAATGGCATCATGGCTCCATGTAAGCTCAAGAGGGACTTGCAAATTATTACAACTGCACAAAGGATGCCTATCTAGCCCTAGCTTGCTTTCTTTCTCTCTCTCTTTCTTTCTTTCTTTCTTTCTTTCTTTCTTTCTTTCTTTCTTTGCAGTACTGGGGATGAAACGCAGGGGCATTCTACCTCTGAGCGACACCCCACCCAATTTTAATTCTTTATTTTGAAACAGCATCTCACTGAGTTGCAGAGGGCCTCACTAAGTAGTAGCTGAGGCTGTCCTTGAACCGCGATCCTCCTGTCTCAGCCTCTCAAATGCGGGAGTACAAGCGTGCGCCACCTCGACCGGCTCTTCCTTTCTGATTTCTGCTACTTATTTTCTCTCCCCATCTCTCGGTCTGCATCCATATTCCTGACCCCTTGGCTCACCCCCAAACACTCTGCGCTCAGTTTCACCTGGGGCCTTGGCACTTACAGCTACGTTTTCCCCACAAACGTTCACTCTTCATTCCTGATGGCTAATCAGCCATCTGAATGAAATCTTATTTAGATCTCTGCTCAAATGCCACCAAAGCAGAGACTCCACCCCCCTCAACTGTGTCGAGAAAAAAAGGATCTTTTGTGTTATAGTGAAAGGAAATTAAGGATTTTTCTGTTAACCTTTTTATAGTATTATATTACTTTTTAGAATATAAAAGTAAACCACTCAAAGTATGCAAGTAACACGATAATGTTTAGCATGAAGACTCGTTAGCTTAGGTTGAACCCACAAGATCTTTGTAGAGGAAAACATTATTCTAAAAAACAAGGAAATACCAGCAGCAGCGTTTACCAGCATCCAGGTTGGCTGCCTTCCTTCTGGGACTGTTTCAGGTCATTTTTCAGCTTCTCCATCTGAGGAATTTTTTCTTCCTCATTTGGCTCATGGTGGAGTTGAAGGACGGGGGTCTTTTGCAATATGGCAGCTTCCTGTTGTCTTCTGTTTTCTAAGATTCCTGCGTACCTGTGAGGGATCAAAACATCCTCCTTGCGTGGGTTCCCCCACTCCCTTTTCGTTCTGTTTTTATTGGTGGTAATGTTTAACCTGAAAATAAGAATAATGTAACCCAGGATCCGGGAGCCAACAGATGTTAAGAGATATAATCCCAGAGCAAATTTGAGTTTGTAACTCTGCCCTTTTATTGCGTGAGATACGGGTTAATAAATGCCACTTTGGCAAGAACGTCAAATGTATCGATGTTCTAAATTACAGTCCTTGTCAGAGATGTTGGTAGATGAGGGTTTCGGGTGTCCTGGGGGAGGCCCTTCAGCGATGCAGCCCCCTCTTTGCAGGCAGTTCCTTTTCTTTCCAATGAGCATTTTTCATGCTTCCTCTACTCCCGTCCTGCCCCACCCCGAGACATGCTGCGGTGAAGGACCCAGGAGAAGCCCTGTGCGGCTGCTCTTGCCTCTGGTGAAGCCGGACCTGCGAGCCCAGGAAGAGAGGCCGAGCCAGGACCCTGGCGAGCTTGGAACACTGAGTGGCGCTGCGTGAATTTGGAAGAACTGGAATTAACTAAAAAGTAAAGATCAATAAAGTCGGAAACAAAGGGAGAGGAGAAGAATGTGTTAGGTAATTGTGAAGTTAAGGGACACGAATATAAAATAATAAGAAAAAATGCTTGTGTGTGTGTGTGTGTGTGTGTGTGTGTGTGTGTGTGTGTGTTGGGGGCTCCGAGGATGGGATCCAGGGGCATTCTACCTCCAAACAAACTACACTCCCAATTCTTTTTTTTTCTTCTTTTTTTTGGTGGTACTGGGGTTCCTAGAAGCTCTTCTACCTCCAGGCTACACTCCCAGACCTATTTTATATTTGAAACAGGGTCTCTTAAGCCAGGGCGGCTGGCTTCGAACCTGTGCGATCCTCCTGTCTCCGCCTCCCAAGTGCAGGGATTACAAGCATGTGCCACCACGCCTGGCTTTCTTTTTATTTTTTTATTTTGAAAGAGGGTCTCACTAAGTTGCTGAGAGTCTTATTAAATTGCCGAGGCTGGCCTCCAATCTACAATTCTCCTATCTCAGCCTCCCAGGCATTGGGATGATAGCTGTGCACCCCTGCTCCCATCAGCAGAGCCCAGTCCTGGTTTACCCACTGCCAGGCCACAGCCCCAGGAGTTAGGTAGGAAAGAGGCAGGAAAGGCCAGGACTGGGCGTACTCAGGAGCCCAGCACTGCCACCTGGCTGCCTCTCCCTGACACCTCCCCACAGGCCGGCTCCTGAGGCTGCTCTTCTGCCCCCACCCAAGACTTACCCCAGGGGGTATTCACCCAGTTTCACCTTTTGGAGATTTATGCAGGGCCTTTCTTTGGGGAGCTTGCCTAGTAAATGGTTTTACTTTTTTTTTCTCTCCTCTCCCTAAATGTACAGACTCCAATTCTCCAAGTCTTAAGAAAACACTGCTGGATGGTTCTCCCGGATGTGGTAATTCACCCAAGCAAAACCCCTCCCTCCTTCTGAGGCCTGTTGGACTCCGTGCAGATTTGCAGTATACTAGGGGCAGGACAGTCAGGGCAGGCAAGAGGCAGCCTTGGAACCAGACAACAGAAGAAGCTACTGCTGGTGCATGCCTGTGCTCCCACTGCCTGGGAGGCTGAAGCAGGAGGATCGCAGGTTTGAGGCCAGCCTCAGCCACTTAGGGAGATCCTGTTTCAAAATAAAAAGTCCCGGGGATATAGCTTGGAGGTAGAACATCCTTAGAGTCAATCTCCAAGACCAACAGACAACATGGAAATAAACAACAAGAGAAAAACAAAAGGAAGGGAGACATGCAGGACTAGGAAATAACTGGGAGGCAAGGAAGGGGTCAGGAGGAAAAGCACAAGCTCACTTTTAATACACAGTCATTTAAGCAGTAGGTTACCAGGCTCACAGAAAAATAAGTTTCTTCAAAATGTGTTTGGGGAATTCTTCATATAAAAGTTTTAATAAGCTCTCAGGCTTCGCATATTCAAGCATTAAAAACTAGCTTAGAGTTGGGCGTGGTGGCGCACGCTTGTAACCCCAGCATTCGGGAGGCTGAGACCGAAGGATCGCGGTTCGCGGTCAGCCTCAGCTACTTAGTGAGGCCCTCTGCAACTCAGTGAGACCCGGTTTCAAAATAAAGAATAAAAGAACAGGGCAGGAGGTGTAGCTCCGAGGTCAAATGACCCTGGGCTCCATCCCCAGACCTGGAAAAAAAGAAAAAAGAGCCTGTCTCCCTCTGGAGATGCCCGCATTCTCCCTGGAATGGGTGTTTTTTTGTGTGTGTGTGTGTGTTTTTTTGTTTTTTTGTTTTTTTTCTTTCCTAAATCAGTCTGTCTATGTCTCTGCCCGGCCCATGCTAAAATTCTTTTCTGTCAAGTAAGCCAAGGACCCCACCTGTCCTCAACTGCAATCCCATCTCTCTCCTTGAGTTATATGCTCTATGGGCTTGTTTCAGACCTGGCCAGAAGGACGTTGCTTCAGATATTTCCAGCACATAAGTGAAGACTACTCTTCTCAGTTAATTTAGTATAAAAGATTTACTAAAGGAATGGTAGAACATCTCCAGTACAGATCTCAGAAGTAAATTTAGATTTACTTCCTCTCCTTTTGAAGCCTCACTTAAACAATAATTAATTTTATTTTGTCTTGAAGTCATAATCCTATAAGGATAAAGAGAACTGGAAAGATGTCAATATGATTTTGGAATCTAGACAGAATGACGTGTGTGTGTGTGTGTGTGTGTGTGTGTGTGTTTGTGTGGTATTGGGGATGGAACCCAGGGGTATTCTGCCTCCAAGCTACACCCCCAAGCCTTATTTTTTATCCTTTATCTTTGAAACAGGGTCTCACTGAGTTGCAAAGAGCCTCACTAAGTAGCTGAGACTGTCCTAGACAGAATGACTTTAAAAAAAAAAAAATATATATATATATATATTTATATATATATATATATTTTTTTTTTCGGGTCTTGGGATAGAACCCAGGCATTCTACCTCTGAGCTACATCCCCTGCCCTATTTTTATTCTTTAGTTTGAAACCGGATCTCACTGAGTTGCAAAGGGCCTAAGTAGCTGAGGCTGTCTGCAAACTGTGATCCTCCAGTCTCAGCCTCCTGAATGCTGGGATTACAAGCGTGCACCACCACACCCGGCTTTAAAATATATTTATACTGGGGATTGAATCCAAGGTATTCTACCTCTGAACTACATTCCCAGCCCTTTTTATTTTGAAACAGGGTCTCACTAAGGTTTAGAAGGACACACTAATTACTGAGGCTAGCCTCAAGCCTGTGATACTCCTGTCTCAGCCTTCTAAATACTGGGATTACAGGCATGGGCCACCACTGCTGGCTCAGAATGACTGGTTTTAAGGCTAGTAGTGGGGTTCTGACCTTGCTTGGTGCAGGTCAAGGAAGGGCATGGCTGTGAACTGGCAGGTTTCTAGTCCTCAGGGAGCTTGAGTCTGAAAGGGAGTCACCACATTCAACCCACAAGAGCAAGCCGACCCAGCTCCGATCCTGCACCACCAACCAGCGGTGTGACCTTTGCACATTATTAACTCTTCCTAAGTCTTAGTTCCATCATCTGCCAAATGTCAAGGGGGCAGCAATGAGGATAAAGTGGAAAAACCTGTGGCCATAACTAGCTCGGTTCCAAGCACCTCGAGGGATATGGTAGCACTATCTTCTTCCCTGTGATTATGTAAGTGTCCGATAGCAGAGGCACCAGAAGTTACCAAAGAGGATGTGTTAAGAAGAAAAGGGCATTCTACTGCAGAAAATGATTTGATCAAAGCCACAAAGCACGAAATGCTCCAGGATTGCTCACGCACACTGGTAAAGCTACCATTGGCTACCACTTCAGGTCAGGAACGGCGGCCAGAAAATGTCCCATTATGGGGCTAAGAAACGAGCCAGGCCATTGATCAAGCTGCTGTGCCAGTATCAGCACAGATGCCGCCTTCTAGGGAGGCTTAACCTCAGCAATTTAGCAAGACCCACAGTAACTTACCAAGACCCTCTTCCAAAATAAAAAATAAAAAGAGCTGGAGGGTAGCTTGTGATAGGTTGGGTCCCCTACCCCTCTCCTCCAGGGTCCCTGCAGCTGGGACAGGAGGCGGAGCCCCAGAAGCCAGAGCAGAGAGGACCAGCATTCTCCCGCCTCCCTAGCCTCCACCCCAAGACCCCGGGTACTTAAATACCCTCACTTCCTCTTTTGGGGTAACTCTGCTGACCGATAGGCCCCGAATGTTGGCAGACCTCATCTGGGGCGCCTGGTTTAAAAGTCCCTGGTCTCTGTCGGGTGTGATGGTGCACGCTTGTAATCTCAGCATCTGGGAGGCTGAGACCGGAATATCATGGTTAGCAGACAGCCTCAGCTACTTAGTGAGGCCCTCTGCAACTTAGGGAGATCCTGTTTCAAAAATAAAGAATAAAAAATAGGACTGGGGGTGTAGTTTGGAGATTAAATGTCCCTGGGTTCTGTTCCCAGAACTGGAAAAAAAAGAAAGTGCCTGGTCTCACACTCCTTTGCTGGAGTTTGCCTCCTTGGGACTCCCAACTCAATTTCATCATTACAGCTTGGTAGACGGTCCCTAGGTTCACTCCCCAATACTATAAATAAATAAATAAATAAATAAATAAATAAATAAATTCCAAAAAGCTGGGTGTGGTGGCACATGCCTATGATTCCAACCAAGGCAGGAGGATGTAATTTTGAGGCCAGCCTGGGGACTTTATGAAAACCTGTCTCGAAATGAAAAAATTTAAATAAATAAATAAATTAATTAATTAATTAAAAGGGCTGAGAATGTAGCTCAGTGGTAGAGCATCCCTGAGTTCAATCCCCAGTACTGAAGAAAAGATTTCAAAAACTCTCTCAGGCCTTATGCCCAGTGTTTTCATCCTCCTTCCAGAGAGACATCTCTTACAGAGGCCCAAGAAATTTCGAACTTTTCATTTAGGACCAGGGGGCACTCCAACAAACTGTTTTGCTAAGCCAGGCGTGGTGGCGCACGCTTGTAATCCCAGCATTTGGGAGGCTGAGACAGGATTGTGGTTCGCGGACAGCCTCAGCTACTTAGTGAGGCCCTCCGCAACTTAGTGAGACCCTGTTTCAAAATAAAGAATAAAAAATAGGGCAGGGGGTGCAGCTCGGAGGTTGAATGACCCTGGGTTCCATCCCCACACCTGCAAAATAATAAAAGAAAAAGAGATTTGCTCACATTTAGGTGCCTGATTCAAAGTGGGCATCTGCCTCTTTTTGTTCTCCTTGGGTTCAAAGTGACTCACAGGAATGTTACTCATTTATCATTGTAATCTATTCTGGGACCAGGTCAATGACCTAGAAGCTCCTTCTCAGATCTTCCAAGTAAATAGAAAGTTACTTGGAACATTTTTCCCCCAGGAGTTTTACTATCGATTGTTTAATTTGTTTGAATGCATGGAATTTATCTTTCTGGGTAAGGTATACATAGCTCTTCATGTAAATTTTACAGATAATAGGTTAGAGTCAAAACTTTCTAATTTTGTGTGTGTTTCACAAAAAAGGAAAATAATTATATAGTAAATGCTATGGGAACAAATTTGACCACAGATTTCCTCAAATAACATCTTTTTTGTGTGTTTTAGACATCTGAAAACTGTAATTCTCAACATGTTCTATAAAATAACATGCAGCCAGGCATGGTGGCACACACTTGTAATCTCAGCATTTGGGAGGCTGAGACAGGATCACGGATTCACGGTCACGGCCAGCGTGAACCTACGATCTGTGGGCACTGTGAGGCCTGGTGTGAGGCCCGGCTGGAGGAGGCGGAGAACACAGAACTCCAGCAGTGCTGGGAAAAGTGGCCCTAACCACTCCCTGCCCTTTGTAATGGTTTTAGATGTCAATGTGGGTTCTTGTTCTTAGCTAATTTAGAAAAAATAGCCAGAACTATACTGCTACAAGCTTAAGCAAATTTTATTATTACAGAGGTGGAAAGAAGAAACAAAGCAATCAAAGCACTGATGCAGTGGAGTGCCTTGAAAGTAAGACATCAGAGTGGGGTTTTTTTTGGTTTTGTTTGTTTGTTTGTTTTGTGTGTGTGTGTGTGTGTGTGTGTGTGTGTTACTGAGATGGAGAGTGGAACTCAGGAGCTTTCTACCTCCGGGCTATACTCCCAGACTTATTTTATATTTCATTTGGAAACAGGGTCTCACTAAGTTGCTGAGAGCCTCACTCAGTAGCTGAGGCTGGCTTCGAACCTGTGCGATCCTCCTGTCTCAGCCTCACAAGCACAGGGATTACAAGCGTGCGCCACCTCACCCGGCTTTTTTGAAACAGGGTCTCACTGAGTTGCGAAAGGCTTCTCTAAGTAGCTGAGGCTATCGGAGAACCACGATCCTCCAGTCTCCACCTTCTGAATTCTGGGATTACAAGGGTGTGCCACCACGCCTGGCTGAATCAGCAATGAATACAGCTCTTGTTATCAATCAACACAGGCTCAATTCCCATCACTCCCAGACCAAAAACCTGCCCAGGTCCCTGTCAAGACCACCAATAGGTAAAAGCCATGACTGTGTAGCTATCCCTTCCTTCCATAAATGCCCTAGTCTGTAAGAAGGGGGGCTTCTGACTCTCGTGGGCTCTCTCCTGGTCAAGGCCTCCTCCCAGGTTTTCTCCTATTAAAGAGCCTGTTTTGGTTTGTAGAACTGTGTTTCCCCCTTTCTTTTATCCCTTTATTATCTCACATGATCCTCCTGTCTCAGCCTTCCGAGTACTGGGAGTACAAGAGTGCACCACCACGTTCCACTAGCTCTTTATGTGTTTTATTTTGCAACAGGATCTTCTGAGCATGGGCTGACCTGGAACCTGCAATCCTCTTGAGTCTACTGAGTACTGGAATAACAGGCGTGCAGCACCACGCCCGCTAGTGGTTTTATCCTTGAGAAGGGAAGACAATAGCAAGGCAAGGAGAACATCTCTAGATAATCCAGGGTTTGGAGAACTGCAGTGAAGGCTGGAAGGCTTTCAAGGTGAGTATCCCACCTGTCAGCCTCTTACAATGTGATGAGCACAATGAACAGTACAACTCATTTTCATCTTTACTTGCAGGTTTTCCCTACTGCAGAGTTGACAACGTTAAAACGGCTTTTCCCAGCCTCCCTTGAAGCTGGGTTCCAGATGTGATTGAGGTTCTGCTGAGCCCTTGCATTTGTGCAAGCTTTGGATCTGCTGCTGGGATATATGGATAAGAGCCATGTCACGTGACATCGATTTCCTGATGCGTGGCAGCCACCTCCAGTTTCAACAGGCAGTGCCCCCCTTGTGATGGGCAGCTGCTTTCTGGGTGGCCCGGTGAATGAGGTGGCTCTCAGAGTACTTCCTGGCAGCACAATTTGGAATCCATTTCTCCATAAGCTATTTAATGCCTGAAACAGATCCCTTCCTCCTTATCTAGCAAATCCTTTCTACTGAAAACCCCTGCCCAATACACCGGAATAGCAGAAGGTGGGGTAGTTGCTGGAGGGGTGTGTTATGGCTCAGTTATAGAATGCCCCCTGAAGAGCTCACGTATTGCTGTTCAGAGGTGATGTGGTTGATTTGTGGAGGTTCTAGTCTCATTAGTGGATAAATCCATTGTAATCGATTCATTGGACGGCAACGTAGGCAGGTAGAGTATAACTGGAGGAGCTGGGTCACTGGGGCTTTGGGAACTATCCATACCTTTTCACTGAGCCTCTCTGCTTTCGGACGCCATGCCCTGAGCCCCATAGATGCAACCTGAACTGAAACCTCTGAAATCTCCAGAACCATGAGCAAAGAAACCATCCTCCCTCTAAGTTGTGGTCATCAGGTATTGTGAGTCACAGCAGTGAGAATGTTTACTGAAGCACAGTGGAAGATCCATGGGAGGTTCCTATTTCATGAGCCTGCCATTCTGTACGTCCACTCTCTCTTGTCAAATCACACTGGCCTTTTCTTCTTCAGATTCACTCTGTACCTCCCTGCCTCAGACTCTCAGCCTAAACATTCTTAAACTGGTAGCTCCTATTTGTTTGTGTGGGTGTGTGTGTTGGAGTGGGGTAATCTAGCGGATGCTGCTTGGTCTGTAGTCCTGCCACAGAAGGTTGCTGCTCCAGGCAGCTTCCTAAAAATAGTCTTCTGGTGCTAAAATGACACAGAATCAGATGTGATAATTTGGAGAAACCTGGTGCATTGGAAGCAGTTAATTGACAATTATCCTGAATCTTCTACAGCCAGTGTTGCTTTTATAGAAGTTTTTCGCAGACATCATAAAAGTTAATCAAACACAGAAGCTAGCAATCATCACGGGTTATGATAAGAAAAGTCAGTGAGGCAGACATGTAACAAGCTTAGAGGAAAGAGGGGTTAAACATTACTGGGTAGAGATGACATCAGAAACCACACTGTATTAATTACATCAGGTTTGTCTACAAGTGGACAAATTCCACCTAGTCAATACAGCCTCCCAAGTGCTGAGATCACAGATGTATTCAACTGGGGTCAGTTCAAGATGTTAATTTCAGTGTGCAGTTCTAAGATGGCTCTCAGCTTGTGTGCTGTACTGGGGATTGAACTCAGGGGATTCTACCCCTGAGGTGTACCCTCAGGCTAATATTATTATTATTATCATTTTGTTGTTGTTGTTGTTGTTGGTGGTGGTGGTGGTGTTACTGAGGTTCCTGGAAGCCCTTCTACCTCTGGGCTACACTCCCAGACCTATTTTATATTTTTATTTGGAAACAGGGTCTCTTAAGCCAGCGAGGCTGGCTTCAAACCAGCGCAATCCTCCTGTCTCCACCTCCCAAGCCGCAGAGATTACAAGCCACCACTCCCAGCTTATCTTATTTTTTATTTGAATCAGGATTTTGCTGAATTGCTAGGCAGCCTGGCCTTGAACCTGTGATTCTCCTGTCTTAGCCTCCCAAGTACCTAGATCACAGATGTATGTGTACTACCACACACAGCTCCCTGGGTTTTTTGTTTTTGTTTGTTTGTTTGTTTTTGTTTTTGTGGGACTGAAGAGGGAACCCAGGGGCATTCTGCCTCCTAGTGACACCTTCAGCCCTATTTTTTGTTCTTTATTTTGAAACAGGGCCTCACTGAGTTGCAGAGGGCCTCACTAAGTAGCTGAGGCTGTCCACGAACCCGGATCCTCCTCCTGTCTTAGCCTCCCAAATGCCTGCCTGTTTTTTTTTTTTTTTTTTTGGCCTATTTGTTCTTAAATTAACCCTCCCATCAAATCTTGGACTTGAGGGTGCCCATCTTTTATGGTGTCTTGACATGCTGTACCCCCTTTATAATTTCAGTCCCAGACAAATTTAAATAAGTTAAAATAGGTATTTGCCTTGGCAGACAGGAAATACTATGAAAGCCGACTTTGCCACGTGCACTAGTGTATCCTGAGGGCCCAAAGTGCTTTCTCCAAGGCCGGTGCTCAGTAAGCACCATCTGAATGAATGCGCTACATCTGCCCACTCCCGTCTTCTTGCCTATGACTGATTACCTGCTTCCACAATTGTTGAGCAAAGGGCGATAGCTTGGGGAACTGGGCACTGGTTTCTAAGTGCTTCTACCTGGGAACAACTTGCCTCACTTCCATTACTATCTCATAAGTCAAAGCAAGCCACCAGGTTACCTACACTGAAAAGGTGATCCAGGGAGGAAAAAAACTGCAAATACTGGTGCACAATAGTAGCATCTACTGCAGACTTCCAGCCAGGAAGTGGATCTGAACAGTAAGGCTGGGATAGGGCAAAGTTCACAGTAATCTATAACTAGTGACTTGAGTTTATTTCCTAAAGCAAGCACATTGTTTTTGTTTGTTTGTTTGTTTGTTTGGTACTAGGGATGTACCCAGGGACATTGTACCTTGGAGCTACACCTCCAGCCCTATTTTTCATTATTTTGAAACAGTGCCTCACTAAGTTGTGGAAGGCCTCACTAAGTAGCTGAGGCTGTCCATGAACCATGATCCTCCTGTCTCAGCCTCCCAAATGCTGGGATTACAAGCATGTGCTCCCATGCCCAGCTTAAGCACATTGTATTTTTTTGCTTGAAAGTGTGTTTTAGACATTTTGCTTTTATTGTCCTGTTTTCTACTAGCTAATGTGCATCCTTATCTTGGCAATTCTGAGCTCAGGGCTTTACCAGAAATGTCCCTGTGAAAATGAGGTTTAGGCCAACAGCAGAATCTGCTTAGCCAAGCAGGCTGACCAGCCATTCCCTGCCGTTCCAAGGCAAGAGGATTTGTCTCCTTTGTTACACATGAGCCATGATTGCACCACTACGCTCATTCCTTTGCCTTGAAATATGGTTGCTTTTGTTGTTTTGCAGAATAGATCTTGTATCAACAATCAATCACACATTTGTTAAACATCTGTTACCTATAATACCTTTTCCAGGTATTGATATGTTCAAAGAAATATAATTCATGGCCAGGCATGGTGGCAAACACCCGTAATCCCCATACATGGGAGTCTGAGAAAGGAGGATCACAGGTTGCAGGACAGACTCAGCCATTTAGCAAGACTCTGAGCAATTTAGAAAAACTAGCAAGACCTTGTTTTAAAAGAAAGGATAAACAGGGCTGGAGGTGTAGCACTGGCTCAGTCCCCAGTGACAGACAAACAGACACATACACGGACACGCACACGCACATGCGCACACACATACACAAATACAATTCGTGGCTCTTCTCTTCAAGGAACTAATCTTCTACTTGAGAAAATCTCCCAATTGTATCTAAATTCATGGCCATGCATTTTTGAAAACAGCATTAGTATTTGGCCAACAACAACAAAAAAAAAATTCAGAAGCAAGAAAGCTCCACACAACCGGCTGTACAGCCAGAGTCTGCAAGGACATAAAGGGCAAGCTGGACCTGAGGGAGGTGGAACTCAACTAGCCGGGCATCATCTCTAAGCCTGGCTTCTCCAGGGAGACCCTGGGAAGGATGGGTGGCGGGGTCCTGCCCCCCATCAGTGGCGGGGCTGATCAGGAAGGTTGAGTGCCTACGGCTCGAACACACACACACGAGCCGGGAGTCAAGTCAAGCAAGGTCTCGTTTATTCCTCTTCAAGCAACATATATATAGCACAAAACCATGAGGGGAATTTCCAATGGGAAATAGCCTAGCCTATCGGGATAAAGATCACTAGCACATAGTTCACAGCCAATCCCAGGCCAGTACATGAGCCATTCATGTGTGCAGAAGCTCCTTTAAAGGTAAAAAAGGAAAAACTGCTCAGTCTCCCCACCCATAATGAATGGGGAAACCACGCCTTCGTAGCTTCCTCCAGGCGCCATCTTAGCCCCTTTTCTGCTGAATAATTTTACTGCGGAAGTTCTTAAACTTTACCTAAAGCTTTGCCTTAGCCTGCAGGCTGCTCAGGCCGAGGGAGGCTGCATCTCTTTAGGCGCTGTATGCACACACCCCAACAGATGGGGAGAAAGATCAGTCCCAAATGGGGTAGAGAACACTGGCTGCCAGTGGCCACAGACAGGGGCTGCCGAAGCCAGCACTTCACCCAGTGCTGCCACCTCAGTTCTGAACGCACCCCGGAGCCAGCTTCCTCACTCACATCCTCTCTGCCAATTGTGCCGGGACTGCTGCTATGCCAACAGCTGTGCTCAGGTGTAACTGACAGCACCAGGGCCTCTCTCTCGCCCACCATCTGGAGGGATGCTAGAAGAAGCTGCCCAGGCACCACACTGTGATCAAAGCCTGAAGTGCCAGGGAGTTAGCACGCCAAGGCCAGCGCTGGCCATGGAGACATGGGCACCCGCAGATTCCTGCTCCTGCTTCTGTAGCTGGGCCAGGTGTGGTGGCACATGCTTGTAATCCCAGCATTTGGGAGGCTGAGACAGGAGGATCCGAGTTTGCGGACAGCCTCAGCTACTTAGCAAGGCCTTTTGCAACTTACTGAGACCCTGTTTCAAAATAAAGAGTAAAAAACAGGGCTGGGGGTGTAGCTCGGAGGTAGAGTGCCCCTGGGTTCCATCTCCAGTACTGCAATAAATAAATAAATAAATAAATAAATAAATAAATAAATAAATATAAAAAAGGCTGAGGATATAGTGTGAAAATAGAATTCCATAGGTTTAAAGGAAAAAAGAAAGAAAGAAAGAAAAAAGAACACAGATTAAAACCAGGCCAGGGAAGAGCACACAGGGCAGTCTGAAGTGCACCAAAGGCAGAAGCCTTGAAGTCCCCGTCCCTGCAGAGTTGGGCCTTCTTGTCATGGGTGTGTGACAAAATGCCTTTAATCTGAGACTTAGAAGAAAACTCCCAAGGGCTAACTTACATGACAGGTAAGTGTTGCTGGGGTCGGGGCTGGTCACAGTTTCTAGCCCTTCAGGAGGTCAACTGAAGTCCATGCCCCTCTGGACACTGTTGGTGTAGCTCAGAGCCGGGTCCTCCAACACACTGTTTTGTTTTTTATTGTTTGTTTGTTTGTTTTTGTTTTGAAGATTTAAAGTTTATTAAAAGATAGAAATACAGAAAATAGAAATACAGCCCCATGCCAAAACGGCATGAGGGGGTGACTCGAAATGAATACACCCCTCCAACACATTGTTACTGGCTAGCCAGCTCAAGGGCCCCAGAGCAAACAAAACACTCCAATTAGAAAGTGGAGGCCCCAGAAGCTGAAGTCAGAGGCCAGGTCTCTGGGGTCAGGTCAAATTTTTTACTACACAATACCAAACACAGAAATGATTCTAGCAGATTTTTCTAGCTACAGTCCCAGCCCGACTTTATTTTTTATTTTGAAACAGCATCTTGCTAAGTTCCTGAGGGCCTCACTAAATTTTGAAGGCTGGTTTTAAACCCACAATCCTCTTGTCTCAGCCTCCCAAGTACTTACAGGCATGTACCACCAAGCCCAATAAGCTTTTTGGGGAAGGTACTTGGATTGAACCCAGAGGTATTCTGTCTCCAAGGTACACCCCCAGCCTGCTTGCTCGCTCTTTCTTTCTTTCTTTCTTTTTTTCTTTCTTTCTTTCTTTCTTTCTTTCTTTCTTTCTTTCTGAAACAAGTTTTCACTAAATTACTGAGGGTCTCACTAAGGTACTGAGGCTGACCTTGAACCTGCAATCCTCCTGTCTCAGCCTCCAAGTCCTGAGATACAGGCATGCTCCACCATGGCCAGATGTCTCAAGCCATTTGAAT
The DNA here is from genome assembly GCF_963383645.1 of Muscardinus avellanarius. Lineage (NCBI taxonomy): Eukaryota > Metazoa > Chordata > Mammalia > Rodentia > Gliridae > Muscardinus > Muscardinus avellanarius. Next base: position 105,936,727 of record NC_137790.1, on the reverse strand, counting down.
GCTCAGAGCACTTACTGTATTTGCCACACCTCTGTTTTGATCTACTCTTACCCATGAACTCATCTCTACAACAAGATTATAATATCCCAGAGTAGGAGGGTACTTCATTGCAGATGCAGATACCAGCTACAGCTATGCCCTCTCGGCATCTGCATGCATTCATGCAGTCCATAGGCAAATCTCAACGTGAGAAATAAGCCCCAAGAGAAGGTGTGGTCGCTGGCCAAAAGTATTCTCCATTTTTAGATATTCTTTCATAACTACTATTCTTTTGGTAATGATTCTTTTAACTCTCCACACGAATTGCTCCGGTGGTGTAAGATCAGGACCGTGAGAGAAACTGAGTCCGTGGAAAATAAACTTTCTGGTAAACGTCCTCGGCTTTGTTCAAATGGTAATAAAAATTTAGTTAGAATTCAGATGCAGTGGCAGCATTCCAGTATCTTTGACCTTCATTAGCCAAGGGCTGAAAGGAATCTTGACCTTTGCACCTAGTAATAGCGCTGCCTGGAGATAGAGCGACATCACCTGGTTAATAAGCCCATCGTTTGAGGAAAAGTGCTCAGCTGCTAGAGAAGTATATTTGACAACTAAATCTAAAAACTTCATGTTATTTCTTAGTGTTTACCTGCTAAACTGTGTTATGAACTTGCTTAAGCTTTCAGACAGCAGATGGTATTGCAGACAGAATCCAGCAGACATTCATCGAAATCCTCTAAATCATCACAAAGGTACACGGATTTCCCTACGCCAACTACATGTATGAAAGCTGGAATCTCGGACTTCGTCCCCCATTCAGCTCAAAGGAGGTTGCTAGATAGAGAAGGACATTGGACTAAGCCCTAGGAATAAAAGTTCCGAAAGGGTTAAAGAAAACTCTTAAAAACTGGATTCTTCAAGTGATTTTGGGTGTGACTTTTGTTTTTCTGGAATTAGCCTATTAAAAGCCTCTGCAGCTGCAAGGCCAAAGGGGCTAATTCGAGCACAAGACCCACCTGGGGTCATGGGACTGATTTCAGTCACAAAGACCTGTGATATCACAGGCCTTACTTTTGTCTTGTTCAGGGTTGGTAATCTGCATGTGTATATCTCTATTGTACCTTGGGTGTTTTGCACTTTTTTACTAGAGAATCACTGGGAGATGGGTATATATAAAAATTCTTGTGTCTAGAATAAAGTGTTCGATTGCACAAGAAGCATTGATCCATGTCAGGTTCTTTTCAGAAGCGCTGCTAATAGGAACTTATAGAAATTTATTTCCTAGAAGGGAAAGAATCGCTGCAGATAAGAATCTGCAGTATGTCACCCTATCCTTCCCCATCTTTTCTGAGATTCTCGATCGCGAGTGGAATCGCGCCCCAATCCCCGACTGAGTTGGTTTATGGCACTTCATACCTTGGGACATGCTACGCATTGCCCAGCCTAGCATCCTTTGATAACTGCTGACCGAACATACGCCCCTGTTAGGCAGCTGGATGGGAATGGGCAGGTCAGAGCAAGCCCGGCCCGAGGGACAGTTGAGCAGATCCTCCTGTAAGAAGATACCGCGGGATTCCCACCCAGCTAGTTAGAGAACGTCAGGTACAGTGGGAGGCCGACTTACTGCATGCATACCTACACTTCACTGTCCCTAAGGTAACCTCCAGCCATTAGGATGCTATTTACACTGTCGCTTTTAGGCACCCCGCTCCCCCAAACACCATGGGTTTCACTTACACACTGATGGGACAGTTACCAGTGGGCAGCACATTCAGCACAGGTGCAGGCATCTTAAGCTGTGGCTCAGAAGAGGACGAGACCACCCCAAACACTCACACATGAGTAAGGAGGTGTTTGGACACCCTTTCTCTGGAGTGGAACCCCTTTATCACAGCCTTCTCCTAAGCCGTTCACCTTCCCGAAGCAAAGCTCCTGTGTTTCCCTGAGTGTGATTTCTGTCTGAAACTTTTCTTTTGGGACGCGAGGACAAGGAGACCCCACAATACTGGGGCAGGTATTCAATAAGCCCTTGATGATGGTGAACCCATTTATATTTTCATAGGTTGCTTTTGCATATGATTATTTATTTGAGCACTATGATGCATATTAACTTGTCATTCTAAACTTGGAATCATGGCCCCCACCCCTATTCTTTAGTTCCAAACTTCTAAACCACTAGTAAGGCCCCCGGGGTCATATTCTATACCCATTAATTACATATCTTTTGCACTACACTGATGGAATGAAATTAAACATTATTGAATATAAACAAAAGAAATTTGAAAGAGCTTCTGGGGTGTGGGAAAGATTTTGCTCTGTTTTTTTTAAATACAGAATAGCACACACACACACACACACACACACACACACAGAAACACACACACACGGGAAGTATACAGTTAACCTTAAGAACCAATGCACAATCAAGCCCACTGACTTTTTGCTACTTAAATAAACATTATGTAATTTGTACATTAAATGATTTTAGACCTTGCTGGAGGCACAGTCACCACCAATTTCCAAATTCTGTGGCTAGAAACAGTACCATTTACATACAATATTGGGTTTCTGCTATATCATTACATTAAATTAATCCACTGGTTTGAGCAAGACTGGGAGACTGTGTTCTGCCCTAAAACAACCCCTAATGACTGTGTGGTCCAGAAAAACAATGGACATTCAAAAAAACAAAGGACACAGTACCATTAAAAAAAATGTGGTCAGGGGACCGTTCCTTTTATTGCTAAAGCAACTCCAAATGTTTTATTTATTTATTTATTTATTTATTTATTTATTTATTGCAGTACTGGGGATGAAGCTTGGTCATTCTATCTCTGAGCCACACCCCAGCCCTATTTTTTTATTCTTTATTTTGAAACAGGGTCTCATTGAGTTTCAGAGGACCTCACAAAGTAGTAGCTGAGGCTGTACACGAACCATGTTCCTCTTGTCTCAGCATCCCAAATGTTGAGAGGGCGTGCACCACTGTGCCCGGCTTCCAGATGTTTTATTTAGTGGGTCAGTTTTCAGGACCATAAGAAATATTTCTTTCATTTTTTTCTTTTTTTTTGACGGTATGAAACTCAGCGACATTCTACCTCTGAGCTACACCCACAGCCCTATCTATCTATCATCTATCTATCTATCTATCTATCTATCATCATCTACCTATCATCTATCTATCTATTAATTTATGGTACTGGAGATGGAACTAAGGGGCATTCTACCTCCAAGCAACACCACCAGCTCTATTTTTATTCTTTATTTTGAAACAGGGTCTCACTGAGTTGCAAAGGGCCTCACTAAGTAGCTGAGACTGGCTTTTAACCTGCGCAGTCCTCCAGTCTCAGCCTCCCAAATGCTGAGATTATAAGCATAAGCCACCACTCCCAGCAATTATTTATGTTTTGAATCAGGGTCTCCCTAAGTTGCAGAGGACCTCACTTAAGTAGCTGAGGTTGGCTGCTAATCCTTCTGTCTCAGCCTCCCAAGTACTGGGATTACAAGTGTGTGCCATCACCCCCAGTTATAAGAAATATTTCTAAAAGCCAGTATAGATACATTTTTAAGGCCTTGGAGACAAACATTGATTAGATATACAAACTATGCTTTTAGTTTTGGGCTACACCTCCATATTTTTTTCTAGCTGAACATTTCTGAGGCTCCAACAACTTTATCTAATTATTTTGTAAACTGTCTGGGAAAGTTGTTGACTGTAATTTTTACTTTTTATTATGTATTTATTTATGTATTTATTTATTTATTTATTTATTTTTGTTGGTACTGGGGTTCCTGGAAACCCTTCTACCTCCAGGCTACACTCTCAGACTATTTTTTATATTTTTTAAATTTGGAAACAGGGTCTCTTAAGCCAGTGCGGCTGGCTTCGAACCTGTACGATCCTCCTGTCTCCACCTCCCAAACGCGGGGATGTACAAGTGTGTGCCACCACTCCCAGCTAGAATTATTTTTTATTTATTTTTTAAAGATAAACTTACTTTATTTATTTATTTATTTATTTAGGGGTACTGGGGATGGAACCCAGGGGCATTCTGCCTCCGAGGTACACCACCAGTTCTATATTTTAGTCTTTTTTATTTTTATTATTGATTTATTTTTGTGGAACTGGGGGTGGAACCCACGGGATTTTCTACCTCTGGGCTATACTCCCAGACCTATTTTTTTATACTTTATTTGGAAACACTGTCTCACTAAGTTGCTGAGAGCCTCACTCAGTAGCTGAGGCTGGTTTTGAACCTGCATGATCCTCCTGTCTCTGCCTCCCAAGCGCTGGGATTACAAGAGTGCACCACCATGCCCGGATACTGTGATTTTTTAAACCTGGATAGATTTTTCAGCTGATGCTTGATTGATCGGGGTCCCTTCCATACTCTGCCCTGTGAGCAGCATCTCGCAAGAAGCATGTGTTCCCATGAGTAAATCCCTCTCCCCGAGATGCATACCTTAAAAAGAAGAGCCCGCCTCTTCTAGCCTCGGACGGGCGCACAGGTCCCATGGAACTGCCCAGCCCCGATCCCTGGGAGAGCCATGCAATTAAAATGAATGCCACTTGTACCGGAACTCTCTTGTGTTTTTCACATTCCGCCGGACCCACATTTTTATTTTACCTAGCATTTGGTGCCGACCCTGGGAGAGTTTTGGGGTTTTTTTTTTTTTTCTGATTTTTTCTCTCTTTTTTTCTCTTTTTGAGCCCCAGACTCTCTGACCTGCCAGCAGCTCCACCGCGAGGTCCTGCGCTGGCACTTGGCTTGCAGATGCGGCTCCATCTGCTGCCACCGCCACAGCCGCCACCACCAGGCTCCGCCGGCCACCAGGATGCCAGTTTCTACCCACCCCCGAGCCAGGCTCCTTGGGGGGTGCTGGCGCCTGCTCTGCCTGCTCACCGCCTATGTGGGCCAGGACCTCTGCCTGCCGCTTGGACCTCCTATAACCGCCATTCCAGCTCGGTGCTCAAGTCACCGCCAGGATCTCTGGCCATTCTGTTCTGCCTGCCCCGAGCCAGGCTCATTGGGCAGCACACAGCCCAGTTTCAGTGTCCGCTACAATCATCTGCGCCAGGCTTGATTTACAGGCGTAGCTCCACTTGCTGCCGCCACTCTGTTCCACCCGCCTCCAAGCCAGGCTTGCTGGGCGGTGTGCCCCATGGCCTGGCCTCAGAGTCTGCCGCACACATGGAAGCCATTTTGTTTCCATGCCACGAGCCTGGCAAGCCATGCCACTGCTTGCTCACCACTGTCTGATTCTGCCTGCATCAGCCGCCAGTGCCACCCACACCAGGCACAGGTGCTGCACACCCTGACTCCACCACTCCCCCAGCAGCTTCTCAGCACCTCTGCCGCAGCCGGCGCTGGCCGGCAACACTTCGCTCCGGTAAGCTCCCTCCTTCCCTTGGTTAGCAGATTCTGGACTTGGGTCTTCCGGTCCACTGGGACCCCAAAATCAAAGCACTTGGTGACCCATTGTCCCCCGGTCCACTGGGACCACCCTCCGGATAACCAGGTCCTCCTTCGGTTTTGAGAAAGGATGGAGACGTCCTTACCGATCTCTTAACCTCTGTTTCCGAACGATTGATCAGAAAAATGAGGACGCCTGTTTCCTGTTCTTCCTTTTCACCCACGAACCAATTATGGGAAGTCAAACCTTTAAACTAGCAGAGGACTTATGCCCTGAGCACCTCTCTGGCCTTGATATGAGTTGGGTAATGAGTTGCAGTGGCCCAAGAACGGTTAAGAACTTTTGTAAGCAGTCTGGTAAATGTTCGGAAGTCTTTATGTCCAGGCTTTTCCCCCCCTGCATTCCGTCCCTCCAAATGCTCTCCCCCATCAGCTGCTATTTTCCCGCCAGCTGCTATTTTGTGATGGCACGTAGTTGCTGCCTGGTGACGTCACAGTCGCCATCTTGGTCGCCATCTTGTGACATTACACAGTCACGACCATGTGACATTACGCAGTTGCCATCTTGGCCTGCGCCAGCCTGCAATTTTGCTGAGTCCCAGGCACAGTCCACATTTTGTGGTGATACGTGGATGCCAGAGTCTGACCGGGCTGGCTTGTCGGCGCTGCTTTCTGTGGACACTGATTTACAGGTTCTCTCCACCGCCCAGTAACCATCCTATCCCAGGACAGCCTGCCACTCTAACCCACTCTGTTCCCCCTGCCTTCCTCCCTTAAGGAACCAACTCAGGAAGGCTTTTCAAAAAAATTAAGAAAGGCTGAAGAAGGTCCTCAAACTCCTGTCCGAGATTTGGTTAACATGGCATTTAAAGTTTTAATTCCAGAGAGGAACAGGCAGAGATGGAGTGTACACTCCGACTGTGCCAAAAGGCAGATCCCTGGTAGCTGCCCTGGCGGTGGCAGATCATCCCTCTGGAGCACCACCTAGTGGTGGAGAACAGCAATGACGACTACCTCCAGTTGCCTGCCTCAAGTGGGGCAAGGCCACGCCCACCAATCAGACCATGCCCAGCGTGTGGCCAGGAGGGCCACTGGAACAGTGCCCTTGGAAAAGGGTGAGCTCCAGGTGCCTCAACACAGGGGGACCACCTTTCCAGACCAGGCCCCACTGCTGGCCCTACTCAGCCTGGCCGAAGACTGACGGCTCCTGGATCCTTCAACCTCCATCCTCATTGCCAGACCAGGGTAACTCTCTAGGTAGCGCATAAGCCAGTCTCCTTTTTGGTTGCCTGCTCAGTGCTTCCATCCTTTCAGGTTCTAGTTTTTCCTTTTCTGATCTCGGTACAGGGGATTGACGGCAAGCTCTCATGACCACGCATTACAGGCCCTCTTTTACAGGACAAATTGCTCTGCCTGAAGCTTAGGCCAAATCTACAAAGGGCTTCGCTACAACAGCCTCATGACAAATTGTCTTGCACAGTTTGGGGGCCCACTTTTGTTTTTTGGGGCCCACAGTTTTGGGGCACAGCTTTGTTTTTCTCGGCATAATTCTCTTTAATGTTTTTATTTTAGCAGGTCCACTCATTTACATAGTATGATGCTCTCCCTCTCCAGATGCCAAACAGCCATAAGTATTAAGCTCTCTAAAATTTGTTACTGATGCTCCTGACCCAACTGCTCTCACGATTTGCCTTTTCTTTAATAGCCCCTCGCCTGTTCAAGTCTCCTCAAATGCATATCATTAAGCTATCCAGAGTAACCTCCAACTCTCGCTGCAGCCACACTCCCACCTGCCCACTTCTGGCAGACCCGACCTCTCCCAGCCAAGGGCCCCCTTACGATGCCCCTTGACAGCAGGAAGTAGCTCGAGGGTCGAATCTTCACCCATTATCACCAAAAGTCCAGGATGATTGGTCGGGGTCCCTTCCACACTCTGCCCTGCAAGCAGCATCTCGCGAGAAGCGTGTGTTCCCAAGAGTAAACCCCTCGCCCCGAGATGCATACCTTAAAAAGAAGAGCCCACCTCTTCTAGCCTCAGACAGGCGCGCCGGCCCCATGGAACTGCCCACCCCTGATCCCCGGGAGAGCCGTGCAATTAAAGTGAATGCCACATGTACCAGACCTCTCTTGTGTTTTTCATACTCCACTGGACCCACATTTTTATTTTACCTAACAATGCTATGACTTTAAATGTATTTTAAAAGACATGGGATCAAGGTCTTTCCCTGGCAAGAAAGGTCAGACAGACAAAAGCACTTTTTTTTTTTTTTTGGTGGTACTGGAGTTCCTGGAAACCCTTCTACCTCCGGGATACACTCCCAGACCTATTTTTTATATTTTTAATTAGAAGCAGGGTCTTTTAAGCTGGCTTCAAACCTGCACAATCCTCCTGTCTCTGCCTCCCAAGTATGGGGATTACAAGTATGTGCCACCACATCCAGCAGACAAAAGCATTTCCCTGAGGTCCTTGGGCAAAAGCAATTTTCCTAAGGATGCTAAGATGTCATTTGCCTTATTCACTTTCACCCTCCTCTGATGGTGGAGTTTTCCAGAAGCTGTATTCATGAGTTGTCATAGCAAATCCAATGAAGACACAAAAACGAGAATCTACCTGTTTTCTTGTAAACCAGTTATAGAGATTAGCAAAATAAAAACCAACCTACCTTCCTCACTCATTTTAAAAATATTGTTATTGTTAGACTTAGATTAAAAAATACCCCCTAAGAAGCTCACTTAATGTTTGGAGCTGATGTAAGTGGGTCACGAGGGTGGTAACAAGTCCATTGTAATGGATTACCCTGGGTGGTGCCTGGTAGGCCTGTGGGGAGCAGCTGGAGGTGGTGGGTCCTTGGAGATTATATAAAGGTTTCCCGCTCCTCCTGCTCCCTCTCTCTTGCTTCTGGCCCCCTTTTGTAGAGAGTGCAGCCCATTCTCTGCCTCTTCTCCACCTCCCACTGCTGCCGCCAGTGCCCTGAGACCCATGGTCCCCAGCCTCACATGGACTGAGCCTGAAATGGTAAGAAATTCCTCAAAAGAAATGGTAAGAAAAGAAATTTCCTCTAAATTAAGTGGCCAGATATGTAGATTATGGCTGCAAGAATGCTGATGAAAACCATTATTTTTCACACAAATGTTATTTATGTTTACATGTACTGGGTTTCCTATTGTTATTTTATTTTATTTTATTTATTTATTTATTTTTTATACTTTTTTATTTTTTATACTTTTTTATTTTTTATACTTTTTTTATTGGTGCACTGTATTCATACATCATAATGGGATAAAAAAAACTTTTGTAAACATACATGCACACATCGCCCAATTAGCCCCTACCCGATTCCCACCCCGTTCCCTCCCCATCCCTCCTTCCCATGCTTGGCTTAGTGGTTGACATCTAGTATTATAGCCATTTATCCAAAAGAAACAATGATAATCTCACATAACAGTTTCATTTGTCTGATACCAAGCTTTTGATGATGTAAAAATAACATTTCAATATTTCTTTTTGCTTTCTTTCTTACCAGATAATATTTTTTTCTTTTTTTTTTAGGTGAAACTATTATACATTTATTTATTTATTTTTCAGAAAAAAAATTTATCCTAATATGGAATATGGACCCTAGATACCCAAAACGATCTCGAAAAAGAACAAAGCTAGAAGATGTATATTTTCTGATTTCAAACCATATAAAGCTACAATAATTGAAACGGTGTAGTACTGTTATAAAGGCAGATATATAAACCATTGGAGTTAAATAAAAGCCTAGAGATACATTCTTCCATATATTGTCAAGTTATTTTTGACAAGGTTTCCACAAACATTTGGTGGAGGAAATAATAATCTTTTGACTTCCTATTGTTATTTTAAATTGAATTGATAAACCAGGTATGGTGGGGCATGCCTGTAATCCCAGGATTTGGGACGCTGAGACGGGAGGATCCCAGGTTAGAGACCAGCCTTAGCAATTTAGCGAGACTCTGATTCAAAATAAAAAATAAAATAGAGCTGGGGGTGTAGTGCAGATACAGTATGCCCCCAAAACTGATAAATATTTTTAAGTCTTTTCTTTTCATTTCTAATGCAGTGGGTATTGATTTAGATAACTGAGTTACCCATTGAAATTAGTTTTGGGGAAATTCAATAAATTTAAAGAGCAAAAATGGATCCTAAGACCAAGAGTTTAAGAATCACTGGTGTAAGAGAAACAGCAATATCTAAAGTGAGGCTGGGCATGGTGGCGCACGCTTGTTATCCCAGCATTCGGGAGGCTGAGACTGGAGGGTCGCAGTTTGCAGACAGCCTCAGCTACTTAGTGAGGCCCTTTCCCTTTGTAGCTCAGAGGTAGAATGCCCCTGGGTTCCATCCCAAGTTCAACAACAACAACAAAATGTTTTAAATGCAACCCAAGTCCAACTTCTAAGATAGCTCCCAGATCCTCAGTTCCAGATCCACATAACCCAACCACTGAGATTTGATTGGTCATTATTTTTTGTAATTTCTTTTTCTTGGCCAGGTTATAAACTCTTTGAATGAAAAGATTGTCCATATACTTAGCAAGCCCTGGAGTTTTTTGCAGAATTGATCACAGTACTAAACATAGTCAAATTGCTCAATAAAAACTTGTTTATCAGCCGGGCGTGGTGGTGCACACTTGTAATCCCAGCATTCGGGAGGCTGAGAAAGGAGGATCGCAGTTCGTGGACAGCCTCAACTACTTAGTGAGGCCCTCTGCAACTCAGTGAGACCCTGTTTTAAAATAAAGAATAAGAAAATAGGGCAGGGGGAGCCGGGTGTGGTGGCGCACACTTGTAATCCCAGCACTTGGGAGGCTGAGGCAGGAGGATCACATAGGTTCGAAGCCAGCCTCAGCTACTTAGTGAGGCTCTCAGCAACTTAGTGAGACCCTGTTTCCAAATAAAGTTTAAAATAGGTCTGGGAGTATAGCCCGGAGGTAGAAAAGCTCCAGGGTTCCACCCTCAGTACCATAAAAAGAAAGAATAAAAAATAGGGCTAGGGGTGTAGCTTGGAGGTAGAATGCCCCTGAGGTTCAACCCCAGTACCACACACAAAAAAATAAATAAATAAATAATAGGGCAGGGGTTATAGCTCGGAGGTCAGAGGTCGAATGCCCCTGGGTTCCATTCCCAGACCTGAAAAAAAAAATCTTGTTTATTAACTGGTGAGTTTGCTTCCAGAAAATTGAAATAATATCAGTGAGCCAACTTTATGTAGCAAGTTGTTTTTGTGATGAAGATGCAGGGGCCTGGGCCAGCCGGGGAGGACCAGGGAGGCCCAGCCAGGAAGCAGCACCAAAACCACGTTTAAATGTTTTGATGTTTTATTTTTAAAATAATTGAAGTAGTCATCAGGGGAAACACATTCTTGGCTAGATCCCACAAGTACTTTCTAGCTTGAAATTGGTCTTGCTTGCTTATATAACAGAGAAAGACTATCATCTTTTCCACCCTTGAGCTTAATTCCATTGAGAAAGTAAACAAAATGGGAGATTTATTGTATGGTACCTATTTGTCTCCTTTTTTGCTAAATCTGAATATTTGGAGAAAAATTATTTAGAATCTCAAGGTGCTTCATATAGGAAGCAGTAAAAGTATTGGCTCAGGACCCTCCTGTAATCAAGGTCTGCCCAGCCCTCCTTTCAGGAAAAGTGATATTGAGAAAATAAAGCTATTTTTTTTTTTGCTTTTGTTTTTGTTTTTGTTTGGTGCTGGAGATGAAACCCAGGAGCATTCAACCTCTGAGCTACACCCCCACCCTTATTTTATTTATTTATTTATTTATTTATTTATTTATTTATTTATTTATGCGGATCTGGAGATGGAACCCCGGGAGCATTTGACCTCCGAGATATACCCCCTGCCCTAGTTTTTTTTTTTTTAATTCTTTATTTGAAACTGGATCTCACTAAGCTGAGGAGGGCCTCACTAAGTAGCTGAGGCTGTCCACGAACCATGATCCTCCAGTCTCAGCCTCCCAAGTGTTGGGATTACAAGCATGCACCACCACGCCTGGCTTTATTTTATTTATTTTGATACAGGGTCTCGCTAAATTTTCGAGGGCCTCACATTTGCAGCCTGGCTGCAAATGTGCAATCTTCCTGTCAGCCTCCCAAATATTGGGATTACAGGTGTGAGCCACTACAACCAGATAAAACCAGGGTCTTTGAATGCTAGGTAAGTGCTTTATCACTGAGGTTCACCACTGCCCTTAGGTAAAGCATTTTATGTTTCAGCTTGGGCCTTTTGTTTTTAACTTTGAGAAGAGAAAATGTGGTATAAATCTCTAAACTAGATCCTAAATTTCATTTTCAGTTAAAGGTGATTGGCACTGTACAAACAGGGTTTAGGAGTCAGGCGTGTTGGAGTACACCTGTAATCCCAGCTAAGCAGGAGGATTGCTGGTTTGAGAACAGTGTGCAGTAGCTTAGTAAGATCCTATTTCAGAATAAAAATAAAATAGGGCTGAGGTGTAGCTCAGAGGTAGAATGTCCCTACATTCAATCCTTACTACAAAAAAAAAAAAAAAAAAAAAAAAAACCTCAAAACAAAATAAAAGACCCTACTTCGGGTTTAAATGTTAGAATGGGGGGAAGTCCGCAGACAAGACGACTTCCCGTCACTTGAAGAGGGGCTGTCACCTGAATTATCCCTGCTTGGGTCCCTCCAATCCAAAGTCAAAACAGTCTGGACTCAGCAGATGTTGGCAATGTGCAGTTCTGCCTGTGAGCATTCACACGGTCCCATAGGACCTGCTTAACGCAGAGCGATGTCTGCCTAAGACCAAAACTTTGTTTTTTTGGGTTTTTTGTTTTGGTGGTGCTGGGGGTGGAACCCAGAGGCTTTCTGCCTCCAGTCTATACTCCCAGACCTTTTTTTTATATTTTATTTGGAAACAGGGTCTCACTAAGTTGCTGAGAGCCTCACTAAGTAGCTGAGGCTGGCTTCAAACCCATGCGATCATCCTGTCTCAGCCTCCCAAGTGCGAGGATTACAAGCGTGCACCACCATGCCCGGCCTAAGACCAAAACTTTGAATGATGACCATGTAGAATTTTCTATTTTCTCTTAAATATTTCCTCACTCTCTAAGATTTCTTCAGCTCTTAACTTTACTATAATTGTCAATGGAAAGAGCAGAGTTTACATGTTAAATTTAGAAACTGTGAGAAGAGAGATTTTTTGTTTTGTTTTGCAGTACTGAGGATTGAACCCAGGGACATTCCACCTCTGAGCTACACCTCCAGCCCTATTTTTATTCTTTTATTTTGGAACAGGGTCTCACTAAGTTGCTGAGGGCCTCACAAGTTGCTGAGGCTGACTGAACCTGCGATCCTCCTGTCTCAGCCTTCCAAGTACTGGAATTACAAGTGTGAGCCACCACACCTGGCTAAAATTTGCAATTTACATGGATATCAAAACCATTGGACAGGTTTCCTGCTGCTTTAAAAAGCATGTCATAGAAGCCGGGCGTGGTGGCGCACGCTTGTAATCCCTGCGCTTGGGAGGCTGAGACAGGAGGATTGCATGGGTTTGAAGCCAGCCTCAGCTACTTAGTGAGGCTCTCAGCAACTTAGTGAGACCCTGTTTCCAAATAAAATATAAAAAAGGTCTGGGAGTATAGCCCAGAGGTAGAAAGCCTCTGGGTTCCACCCCCAGTACCACCACCAAAAAAAAAAAAAAGCATGTCATAGAGACACCACAGAAAGTCTGCTGCTTGGAATAGAGCAAAATCTTGGCTTGAATCCTTGAGAGATGGCATCCACCACATTACTTAAACAAGTCCTTTATTTAGCAGCCTGAGTCACAAACATTTGTTTATCCTGTTACTTCATTTATCAGCATAGAAAGGCAATGAAGAAATACTTTTTCTTGTTAATCTGCTTTAACAGATTTTTTTTAGTTAAAGCTGATTCCCTTCTTAGAGTAAATTCAACTCTTCTTTCAAATGATTCCTTCCAAGAAAGAAGGTACATGTGATCCTGTTTCCACATCTCTGAAGCCAGCCTGTATGTCTTCTCTCTTCAACAGTTACCCAACTCACGCTGCTCACCAGATTGCTGGATGGTTTGAGGACCTGGTTGGGCGCCAGGACATTTTAAGATCTTGGCTGTTCTCCTACCAAGCTCTTGGCAGGAAACGAGGCTGCTCCATCCAAGCCCCAATGCTGGAGGCCAGCAGCCTGGCCTCTACTACGATGCCTGACTTCTCACCAGGCCAGGTGGGGCTCTGTGCCATGGCTGAGATCCTCATGGCTGAGATCCTCCCTCTCTCTGCCACGTTGCCTTAGTGAGCTGTATCCATGACCTCCTGAGAGGCCACTATTTTAAAAACTGTTTATTTCATCCTAATCTGATCATTTACAATTTCTGTTTGGGGTGTTTTATTATGCACTTATCATTTTAAATCATAAGACAAAAGCCGGGGGGGGGTGGTGCATGCTTGAAATCCTACCACTTGGGAGGCTGAGACAGGAGGATTGCACAAGTTCGAAGCCAGTCTCAGCTACTTAATGAGGTTCTCAGCAACTTAGTGAGACCCTGTTTCCAAATAAAGTATAAAAAATAGGTCTGGGAGTGTAGTCTGGAGGTAGAAATCCCCTGAGTTCCATCCCTAGTACCACCAATAAATAAATAAATAAATCATAGGACATGCATATAACTTGTAAATATGTAAACATATAGAGGAAATTCATACTTGAAAATATTTTCTGATAGGAGTTTCTAATCAAAACAGTTTATACACCACTGTTCTATGAAGTTCTAGAAAGGGTTTCTATGTCCATTATTCAAAATCACTTAAAAAGAACTAATTTGAAATAGCTCCAAATGGCCAAAGATGGACCATTTGATCATTAATACAATGAATTAAAACATATTGAATAGAATAAAGATCCATGAAGTCATAATGAAATTTTGTTTATTTTTCTTTTTAATATGCTTTTATTGGTGCATTATAGTCTCACATGATAATAAATTAAAAAATAAAGTTACTCATCATCTTTGAAGGATGTTAGTGAACTAATTAATTTTTCCAAAAAGAACAAAGCAAGCTGGGCGTGGTAGCACAGGCTTGTAATCCCAGTGTTTGGGAGGCTGAGATAGGAGGATCGCACAGGTTCGAAGCCAGCCTCAGCTACTGAGTGAGGCTCTCAGCAACTTAGTGAGACCCTGTTTCCAAATAAAATATAAAATAGCTCTGGGAGTATAGCCCAGAGGTTGAAAGCTCCTGGGTTCCACCCCCAGTACCACATAAAACAAAAATCAAAAAGAATAAAGCACGAGTTGTACCCTAGGATGCTGCCTCTTCCTCGGCATCTGCGTGTGATCCCCACGCAAGAAATTGGCTAAGCTTAAAGAAAGCAGAGCCCCGAGGGAAAGTGTTGTCTCTGGCCAAAGTACTCCCCCACTCTTAGATATTCTTTCATAACTATTATTCTTTTGGTAATGATTCTTTTAACTTTCCACACTAATTGCTCCGGTGATGTAAGATCAGGACTGTGAGACAAACTGAGTCCGTGGAAAATAAATTTTCTAGTAATTTGTCTAAGCCTCTAAATGCTCTTGGCTTTGCTCAAATGGTAATAAAATCTAGTCAGAATTCAGATGCTGTGGTAGCATTCCAGCTACAGCAATTACAAGTGCAGAATTCCTCTCTATCTCTGACCTTCATTCTAATCATTAACCTATAGTAAAAGCCTTAAGAGTCAGCTGAAGTCATTAGCCCTAAAAAAACTTGCAAGGGAGGCAACTGGTGCCTCTGCTTACCCCCTCTCCTTGTGATCCAGCCTAGATACAGAGAAGATAAACTTTGTGTGTGACTTCAAAGCAGCCTAGTTGATGAGCAGCCAATAGTGCCCAATACAATAGAGCCGAAAGGCTAAGAAGATTCTTGACTTTTACACCCAGTATGTGCGCTGCCTGAGACAGGGAGGTGCCATGTGGTTAAGAAATGAATATGTCAGAACAAAGGACAGATATAATAAATGTATAAGTGTAAAAGAAAGGAAATATGGTGAGAATAAGAAAGCATTTTTTTGTATGAAGAAGAGCTTATCCTAAGATTGTCCCAAATGGGAAAGAGAGAATCAGGGTAATCAGAAAAGAAAAGGAAGTTGCAGAGGGTTTGTGATAGGAAAATGGATTATTAAAAGAGGAATAGGCTTCTAATAAGCCTATCGTTTGAGGAAAAGTGCTCAGCAGCTAGAGAAGTACATCTGACAACTAAATCTAAAAACTTCATGTTATTTTTGGTGTTTATCTGCTAAACTGTGTTGTGAGCTTGTTTAAGCTTTCAGACTTTAGATGGCAATGTGGACGAAACCTGGGAGACCTCCATCGCATCCCCTTGGATCGCCATATCTCCCCATGCCAGCCATATGGACTAAGCCCTAGGAATGGAAAAGTTCTGAAAAGAGTTAAAGGAGATTCCATGAGAGGCCGTATTCTCCAAGCCCTGGGAGTGCCTGTGCCTTCTAGAATTTGCCCTTTGGAACCGCCTGTCTGCAAGGGCAGGGGGCTCAAGGACAGGGGGCTGGATTTGGTCACAAGATCCGGAGCTAATCTTGAATGCCGGACTAGTGTCTTTTGGAGGATGGCAGTTCGCGGACAGCCTCAGCTACTTAGTGAGGCCCTCTGCAACTTAATGAGACTATTTCAAAATAACGAATGAAAAATAGGGCAGGGGTTGTAGTTTGGAGGTTGAGTGCCCCTGGGTTCCATCCCCAAACCCCACACACAAAAGAAATTCACACATTATTGGTATTTGGAGGTAAGGCCTTTGAAAGGTAATTGGGACAAGGTAAGATTATGAGCTGCCAATCCCCATGTTGGCATTAGTGGCTTTAATAGTAATAATAACAGAGGCCTGAGCACACAAGCCCCTCACTCACACAGGCGATACCCTTGGACTTGGGATGATACAAGAAGGCCCACACCAGATGCCAGCTCCTTATTCCTTACTTACCAGCCTCCAGAAATATAATAAACTTTCCTCTCTCTCTTTTTTTTTTTTTTGTGGTACTGAGGGTGGAATCCAGGGGCTTTCTACCTCCGAACTACACTCCCAGACCTATTTTATACTTTATTTGTAAACAGGATCTCACTAAGTTGCTGAGAGCCTCACTTAGTAGCTGAGGCTGGCTTCGAACCTGTGCGATCCTCCTGGCTCAGCCTCCCAAGTACTGGGATTACAAGCATGCGCTCCCACATCTGGCTAAATTTCTTTTCTTTATAAATTATCCCATCTGTGGTATTCTGTCATAGCACCAGAAAAGAGATTAAGACAGTTACCAGTCTTTGATAAGGGAAAATTTCTCTCCTTTTCCACATATACACATTTATACATACTCAAGGAACAGGAAAATCAGACTATTGTTTTTTGGCAAGCCTCAAATAAAATAAAATCTTGGCCATGACTATCAATAACCACTAGTAGTACAAGAAAAGAGAGACATGCAGATGATGGTCCCCAATGGAAAAGCCAACACCATCTATGAAGCAGGTGTGCCTCAAACTCAAACCAGAGTCAGATTGAGCAAATAAGACCCCAGATTCCCATAGTGGGTGACACCCCCCCCCTACACACAAACTGGGGCTGGACTAGCCAGGGGACTGGAGGAGCCTCAGGTATGATGGGAGAGGCTTGAGACAAAGTAAAGAGGGGCAGAATGCTCCCGGGCAGGGTGCTGAGTTTTTTTTTGTTTTTTTTTTTTTTATGAAAAAGCGGTAAAAAGCCAATAAGTTTGAACATCTATAATCTAAATCTGTCAACTACCTGGGCATTGTGGCTCATGCTTGTAATCTCAGTACTTAGGGAGGCTGAGAAAGCCTCGGCTACTGAGGCCCTCTGAAACTTAGGTGAGATCCTGTTTCCAAATAAAGAATAAAAGGTAGGGCTGGGGGTATGGAATGCCCCTGGTTTCGATCCCTAGTACTGCAAAAATGTAAATAAAAAGAAAAGGACTTCTTTTAAACTTATAGCTTAAAACAAACTCAGGAGATATAGCCAAATGCAACTTAGGGGTCTTTAAAAAAATTCTCATTTAAAGTAACCAACTTTAAAAAAATTTCATGTTAGCTGGGTGTGGTGGCACATGCCTGGAATCCCAGTACTTGGGAGGCAGAGCCAGGAAGGTCATAGGTTCAAGGACAACCTCAGCAAGTAGTGAGACTCTCATTAACCTAGACCCTGTTTCAAAACAAAAATAGAGCTGGGGATGTAGCTCAGAAGTAGAATGCCTCGGTTTAATTCCAAGAGGAGAAGGAGAAGCCGAAGGAGAAGACCACTCTTAGCCAGGTGTGGTGGCACAGATCTGGGATGCCAGTACTTGGGATGCTGAGACAGCAGATCGCAGGTGTGAGGCCAGCCTCAGCAACTTAGTGGTCTTGTTTCAAAATAAAATAAGAAGGATTGGGGATGTAGCTTTGAAAGTAGAATGCTCCTGAGTTCCATCCTCAGTACCAGTAAAAAAAAAATAATAATAATAAAATAAAATAAAGATGATGGAGTTTAAACCCAATTTTATGTATCACATTTTTTATTTTTTATTATTTATTTATTTATTCATTCATATATTTATTTTTGTGGTACTGGGAATGGAACCCAGGGGCATTCTACCTCCTTGTGGCCTTGTGTGGAGAAAAGAGTGTTTATAGAAGTAATCAAGTGAAAGTGAACTCCAGCTTAATATGACTTATATCCTTATTAAAAGGGGAAATTTGGCCAGGCATGGTGATACATACCTGTAATCTCAGTACTTGGAAGGCTGAGACAGGAGGATCACAGGTTCGAGGCCAGCCTCATCAATTGAGATGCTCAGCAAAACAGTGAGACTGGTTTCAAAAGAAAATAAATAAATAAAAAGGGCTGTACATTGGAGGTAGAATGACCCTGGTATCAATCTCAAATACTCCTCAAAAAAGTAAAAAATAAATAATAAAAAGGGGGACTGTGGCCAGGTGTGGTGGCGCACACTTGTAATCCCAGCATTTGGGAGTCTGACACAGAAGGATAACGGTTCTCAGACAGCCTCAGCTACTTAGTGAGACCCTTTTCAATTCAGTGAGACCCTGTTTCAAAATTAAGAATAAAATATAGGGCTGGGGGTGTAGCTCAGAAGTAGAATGCCCCTGGGTTCAAATCTCTGCAAAAAATAAATTTAAAAAATTCTTAATTCTTGGCTTCAATTGAGGGAAAATATGTTGCTGCCAAATTACATTTCTTTTTGTATTTGTATGTCTATATGTACTGAAAGTAAAATTTTAATGATTAAAAAAGGACAATCAACAAGCTGGGCGTGGTGGTGCATGCTTGTAATGCCAGCATTTGGGAGGCAGTTTGAAGCCAGCCTCAGCTACTTAGTGAGGCCCTCTGCAACTCAGTGAGATCCTGTTTCAAAATAAAGAATAAAAAATAGGGCTGGGGGTGTATCTCGGAGGTAGAATGCCCCTGGGTTCCATCCCCGGTACTCTAAAAAAAAAAAAAAAAGGACAATAGAACAATCATAAGTTGAAAATTAATAAATTGGTTGGGAGCCTAGTATGAAAATTACATTCTACTAGATACACATTTTATTTTTTACTTCTAAGTACACTATATTTATTTGAGAACAGGAATTATGTCTGGAAAAAACCTTGCTGGATTCCTGCTCAAATGCTAGCAGATTTGGAAGAAGAACCTGGAAAACCATGATTCACTTTGTTGGCACTGGAGTGCTGGCTGGCTGGCTCAGCTGATCTCTGGGAAAGACGGATCCCAGGGCACCAGACTGAATCGTAGACCTAAGGGTGGGCTGGACAGCGCAGATGAGTGCACAGCAGAGGTCCAGGCCCTGAGTGTGAGGCCGGCTCTTCCTTGCTGCTCTGCCCAGGAAACAGACACGAAGATACAAACGAAGATACAACAACAGTCTGAGGAAATGCACAGGCCACCATCACTGGGCTCCCAGAGTTAGCTAGTAGTTGACTAGAACAGCTGGATGGCAGAATTCTGGTGGAGAGGCATTTGTCCAGAATATGGTTAGTTGGTCCTGAGCATGTAGAATTTCCGTTCAACGTGATGTATTGTGAAAGGAGCTGCGAAGTCCACCTGTGGTTGAGATGTAGCATACCCAGCTGAAGTTGATGGAAGTGCTTGTCAGCGTGAGGATGGACTTTGATTTTGGGGACACAGAACTGATTGGAGAATGAATAATGGTACCTCCGCACTGTTCGCTGCCTGCTTGTTTTTGTGTGAACTCACAATGTTCACGAATATATGTGGAGTAAGCTTGTGATGCAAACAGGATTCTGATGGGGATCGAGCCTGTATCGATTGTTAATAAGAGCCATATTTTTTTGTTGTTGTTTTTTGCGGTACTGGGATTGAACCAGGGGCATGCTACCTCTGAGCTACACTCCTAGCCCTAGTTATTATTCTTTATTTTGAAACAGGGTCTCACTGAGTTGCAAAGAGCCTCAGTAAGTAGCTGAGGCTGTCCGCGAACCATGATGCTCCAGTCTCAGCCTCCCGAATGCTGGGATTACAAGCAGGTGCCACCATTCCCGGCTAATGAGAGCTGTATTAATTGGTAATGAGAATAAGCTTTCATACTTAGCAGAACAATAAAATCGTTTTCTCTGCTGCTAAGTTGTCAGCCAAGAGCTGCAGCCAGGACTGACCTTGGTCAGCTAAGAGTTGGCTGTTAGCCCAGCTGAACACTAGCATTATATAAATTTTCGCGATAGTTTAGGCTCAAGTTAAAGAGAAAAAGCAAGCTATGTTAACGTGATAGTAATTACTAGTTCCATAAAATAGTTATAGCCCCAAATCTTCATACTTTAAAAGACTATATTCCGCCGGGCGTGGTGGCGCATGCTTGTAATCCCGGCACTTGGGAAACAGAGACAGGAGGATCGCACAGGTTCAAAGCCAGACGCGCTGGCTTAAGAGACCCTGTTTCCAAACAAAAAGTATTAAAAAAAATAGGTCTTGGAGTGTAGCCCAGTGGTAGAAGGGCTTCCAGGAATCTCAGTACCACCAAAAAAAAAAAAAAAAGACTATATTCCTGTATCTTTCTTTTCTTTATTGAGAGATAAGTTTTTTAATATAATAAGCAACTTTTTAGCAGACAGAGATAAAGGCTAAAAACTCACCAAGGACACAGGTGGACAATACATGCTTTAAAACTAAAACCAAAGACAATGTGGGCTTCTTACATGCAGCCCTCTGACTTTGTTATACAAATAACACATTTTGATCAGATTCATCTGTCCCCGTGAGGAAAGGCTTACACAGCAGAGATAACTGGCGATCCTGCATCTGCTTTTGGCTAAGCAGGATGGGAGGGAAGAGATAACGAATTCTTATAAAAAAAAAGTTACATGCTCAGAAACCTCTGTCTTGCCAGGAGTGGTGGCGCACGCTTGTAATCCCCGTGCTTGGGAGGCTGAGACAGGACGATTGCGCAGGTTCGAAGCCAGCCTCAGCTACTAAGTGAGGCTCTCAGTAACTTAGTGAGACCCTGTTTCCAAATAAAATATAAAATAGGTCTGGAGTATAGCCCGGAAGTAGAAAGCCCTTAGGTTCCACCCCCAGGACCACCTAGAAAAAAAGAAACCTCTGTCTTACTCTCAAGACACTCCACTACGTTTTCTCTGATGTAGTGCTTTACTGCCCTGTCCCTTCTTTCTACCTTTGTGATAATGAACTTTGCTTAAGCTCGCAGCAGTATAGTTCTAGCTATTTTTTCTAAACTAGCTAAGAACAAGAACCCACCTTGACATCTCAAACCGTTACAGAGTCCTCACTGGACTTGGCGTTCCTGTGTGTTCAAATTGTTCACACTGTGTGTATTTTGCTGACCCTATGACTAGGCTTTGGATGAGCACTAGCTGTGGTTTTATTTGCATTTGGTGCAAGACCACTTTGTATGATGGTGTTATAAATAGGTAAAGATGTTTGGAATTGTGTACTATATGGACTGCTATGCGCTCAGGCAGTTGCGCTTCCCAAAGAGTTGACATGAGGAGTCTGTTTCTGAGCCAGAAGCTCCATTCCTATTTGTTGGAACTTTCTACTCATTACACTTTGATATGATTTGAGATGCATCTGTTATTAAATAGTCACCATAGGAGGTTAACTACCAAATCAACAACTAATTATCTGCTGAATCCTTTAAATGTTCATATACTGGAACCTCAGTTCCTCCGCATGTCCATGTGGGAGGTGGGGCCTTGGTGGCAGGTGTTTGGATCAGGAAAGCAAGCCCCTTAGGAATGGATTCATACCTCTCTCATGTGCGTGTCTTGCCCTCGGGGGGCTGGATTAGTTACTGTGAGAGTGGATTGTTATAAAGCAAAGCTGCCCCTTGTGTTTTGTTTCTTCTGTTTGAGCCTGTTCCTGCCATGAGTTGAAACAGCCTGAGACCCTCACTGGAAACTAAGCGGATACCAGCACCACCACCTTGGACTTCCCCAAGTCCAGACCTGTGACCCCAAACAAATCTCTTTTCTTTAGAAATGAATCTTAGGTTAATTTTGTTATAATAACAGAAAACAAATTAAAAAAAGGCCTGGGCAGAGCTCAAAGGTAGAATTCCCCTGGGTTCAATAACCGGTACCACACACACACACACACACACACACACACACACACACACACGGCTGGAATGACTGGAGGTGTAGCTCAGAGGTAGAATGCCCCTGGGTTTAATCCCCAGTACTATAAAAACAAACAAACAAACAAACAAAAAATAGCTGAACTACACCAATACTAATGTATGTCTCTTTTGGTAATGTTTGTTCAGTGATATTTTCCTTCTTTCAAGAATACCAAGCTGGTCAGGTGTGGAGGCATACGCTTGTAATCCCAGCGCTTGGGAGGCTGAGACAGGAGGATCACACAGGTTCGAAGCCAGCCTCAGCTACTTAGTGAGGCTCTCAGCAACTTAGGGAGACACTCTTTACAAATAAAGTATAAAATAGGTATGGGAGTTTAGTCTAGAGGTAGAAAAGTCCCTGGGTTCCATTCCCAGTACCACCAAACAAAACAAAAACAAACAAACAAACAAAAAGCTGGGCACTGAGGCTGAGACAGGAGGATTGCAGGTTCTTGGCTAGCCTCAGCTATTTAGTGAGACACTGCAGCTCAGTGTGATCCTGTTTCAAAATAAAAATAAAATAGGAAGCCGGGTGTGGTGGCACATGCTTGTAATCCCAGCGTTCGGGAGGCTGAGACAGGAGGACCCCGGTTGCGGACAGCCTCAGCTACTTAGTGAGGCCCTCCGCAACTTAATGAGACCCTGTTTCAAAATACAGAATAAGAAAAGGGCTGGGGATGTAGCTCAGAGGTAGAATGCCCCTTGGTTATATCCCTAGTACTGAAAAATAAAATAAAATAAAAATAGAGCTGGGGATGTAGCTCAGAGGTAGACTGCCTTGGGTTCAATCCTCAATACCACACACACACACACACACACACACACACACACACACACACACACAGAGTTTGGTCTTTACTGAGATCAAAAAGAGAAGATTCAAGTTTATTTTCAACAAACTGAAATCTATGTAAAAATGGCAGTCTGTTGCTGGGCCTTTTCCTGGCTGGTTGCTTATATCTTTGAGGGAAGACTTAGGATTAATGTTAATAAAGTTAGAAAAATTAATAAATCTGTTTGTTCTTATCTGGAATCCTTTTCTTCTGCTTAAAGGGATTCCTTAATATTTCTTGCAATGCAGATATGTAGGTGATTAATTTTTTTATTTTGGTCTTAAAAAATTCTTTGCCTTCATTTTTGAAAGATATTTTCACCTGATATGAGTCTAAATTAACAGTTTTTTAAATATACTAAAGTTTCATTCCTTGTATCTTTCTTGCATTGCTACCAGTGAGAAGTTTACTTTTTGTGTGTGTGTGTGTGGTGCTGGGGATTGGACCCAGGGACATTCTGCCTTTGAGCTACATCCCCAGCTCAACTTTTTATTCTTTTTTTTTTTCAATACTAGAAATTGAACATGCTACATCGTGTGTGTGTGTATGTGTGTGTGTGTGTGTGTGTGTGTTACTGGGGATGGAACCCAGGGATATTCTGTTTCCAAGCTACACCCTGACCCTATTTATTTATTTATTTATTTATCTTGGTGGTGGTGCTGGGAGTGGAACCCTTCTACCTCTGGGCTACATTCCCAGACCTATTCTTTAGGTTTTTATTTGGAAACAGGGTCTCAAGCCAGCATGGCTGGCTTCGAACTGCACGATCCTCCTGTCTCTGCCTCCCAAGCGCGGGGATTACAAGCGTGCGCCACCACGCCCGGCCTTATTCTTTATTTTGAAACAAGGTCTCACTAAGTAGCTGAGGATGGCTTCAAATCTGTGCAATTCTCCTGTCTCAGCCTCCCAAGCACTGGAATTACAAGTGTGCACTATCACACCCAGATTTTATTCTTTATTTTGAAACAGAGTCTCACTAAGTTGCAGAGGGCCTCACTAAGTAGCTGAGACTGTCCGGGAACTGCAATCCTCTGGTCTCAGCCTCCCAAATACTGGGATTATAAGCATGAGTACCATGCCTGGTTTTCCTTCATACTTTTTGTGTTTGGGGCTAGTTGAGCTTCTTGGTTTTGTGGATTTGTGGTTTGGGAAAAATGTCACTCATTACTTCTTCAAATACCTTTCTTATCCCTTCCTTTTTCTTTATTTTTTATTTTGAAATAAGGTCTCACTAAATTGCTGCGGGTCTTGCTGAGTTGCTGAGAATGGCCTTGAATCTATAATCCTCCTGTCTCAGCCTCCCAAATATTGGGATTATAAACATGTGCCACCATGCCTGGCTCCCAGTCCTTTTTATTTCTTAATTTGAAAGAGGGTCTAACTAAATTGAGGTTGTCCTCAAACTTGAAGTCCTCCTGATTTAGCCTCTCATACACTGGGATTACTGATATGAGCTAGATTTTTTTGTGTGTGTGTATGTGGTATTAGGGATGGAACCCAGGGGCTTTCTATACCCAGGCTACCCTACCAGACCTATTTTATATTTTATATTTTATTTGTATTTATTTATTTATTTATTTTTGCAGTACTGAGGATGGAACTCAGGGGCATTCTATCTCTGAGCTACACTCCCAGCCCTTTTTTTAAAAATTCTTTATTTTGAAACAGGGTATCACTGAGTTGCAAAGGGCCTCACTAAGTAGCTGAGGCTGTCCATGAAGTGTGATCCTCCTTTCTCAGCCTCCCAAATGCTGGGATTACAAGCATGCATCATGCCTGGCTTTTATATTTTATTTGGAAACAGGGTCTCACTAAGTTGCTGAGAGCCTCACTAAGTAGCTGAGGCTGGCTTCGAACCTGCGCGATCCTCCTGTCTCAGCCTCCAAAGCGCTGGGATTACCAGTGTGAGCCACCACGCCTAGCTTGAGCTGGATTTTTAAAATAAAGTTGCCTCCTTTTTCTCAATACCTTGTCTCTCAACTTAATCGACCTATTGTATGGTGAGCAGCTGAACCTCGATTTGGTAACACTCTAATAGTCCCCCTTTTTTTATTTGTTTGGTTTTTTTTACTGCTAAGATCTTAGATTTCTTCATGAACCGTATCCACACAAATCTGCACAGTCTTATGAAGGATTAAAGAGTGCATTCCCTCCTTAGAGTTAACTGAGTGTGTAGCTAGAGCTCTGTGGATTACAGCATCAATAGAGAAGATGACCGGAGCCAGGTGTGGTAGTGCACACTCATAAACCCAGCAGTTGGGAGGCTGAGACAGGAGAATCGCAGGTCAGAGCACAGCCTCAGCAACATAGTGAGGCTCTGTTTCAAAATAAAAAGGGCCAGGGGTATATATAGCTCAGAGGTAGAAAGCCTCTGGATTCAATCTCTAGTACCACCTCTCCCTCAAGATATTAATACACGTGATCACTAATCATTAGGGCAATGTAAATTAAAACCACAGTTAGGTACCACATCACACAAAATAAAATTGTTATTATTATTATTTTTTAATCCAGGAGTGGTAATACATGCCTATAATCCCAGTACTTGGCAGGCTGAGACAGGGGGATTGCAGGTTCGAGGCCAGCCTCAGCAAATCAGCGAGATCCTCGACAAGTCAGTGAGACCCTGTTTTAAAATAAAAATAGAATAGGTCTGGGGGCTGAGCTTAGAAATAGAAAGCCCCTGGATTAAATCCCCAGGACCAAAGAGAAAAGAAACACACACACACACACACACACACACACACACACACACACACACAGGATAACAAGAGTTGGCAATGGCGTAGGGAAGTTGGAACACTTGTGCATTGCTAGTGGTATTGTAAAAGGATGCAGCAGCTGTAGAAAACAGTATGATAGTTCCTCAAAAAATTAAAAATAGAATTATCATATGATCCAGACCGAGTATGTGTCCAAAAGAATTGAAAGCAGGGATTTCAGGAGATATTTGCATTCCCATGTTCATAACAGCATTATTCCCAACAGTTAAAAGGTAGAAGCAACCCAGTGCATATCTATGAATGAATGAATGAATGAATGAATGAATGAATATTCAAATGTGGCTGCCACACAACGAAATTGAGCCTTTAAGAGGAAGAAAATTCTGACATGTGCTCCAACATGCATGAACCTCAAGGACGTTATGCTAAGTGAAGTAAGTCAATCAGACAGGGAATACGGTATGGCCTTATGTGTATGTGGTTCCTGAAGTAGCTGAATTCACAGAGGGAGAGAGTAGAGCGGAGGTTGCAGGGGTGAGTGGACAGGAGGGAATGGAGAGTTGGTTAATGGGACTAGAGTTTCAGTTTTGAAAAATAAAAAAGTTCTGTTGTACTACAGTGTGAGCATGCTTACTATGGAACTGAACTGTATACTTGAAATGGTTAAGAAGGAAATTTTAATTCTATTTTTTTTTAAAGTATTTCAGCTGGGCGTGGTGGTGCACGCTTGTAATCCCAGCGCTTGGGAAGCTGAGACAGGAGGATCACACAGGTTCGAAGCCAGCCTCAGCTACTTAGTGAGGCTCTCAGCAATTTAATGAGACCCTGTTTCCAAATAAAGTATAAAATAGGTCTGAGAGTATAGCCCGGAGGTAGAAAAGCCCCAGGGTTCCACTCCCAGTACCACAAAAATAAATAAATAAATAAATTTTTAAAAAATAAAAAATAAAGCCGGGCGTGGTGGTGCACTCTTGTAATCCCAGCGCTTGGAAGGCTGAGACTGCAGGATCGCACAAGTTCAAACCAGCCACAGCTACTAAGTGACACTCTCATCAACTTAGTGTGTGATCCCGTTTCCAAATAAAGTATAAAATCCGTCTGGGAGTATAGCCTGGAGGTAGAAAAGCTTCTGGGTTCCACCTCCAGTACCACACACACACACACACACAAAAATCTATTTCAGGCATATGGCACTCATGAAAATGATTCATTATTTAGTTGTTGTTATTGTTGTTATTGTTGTTGTTTTGTGGTACTGGGGATGGGATTCAGGGGCATTCTACCTCCAAGCTACACCCCCAGCCCTATTTTTTATTCTTTATTTTGAAATGGGGTGTCACTAAGTTGCGGAGGTCTCACTAAGTATTTGAGGCTGGCCGCAAACCTGTGATCCTCCTGCCTCAGTCTCTCAAGTACTGGGGTTACAGGCGTGCGCCACCATGCCCTGCCATTGTTTAGTTTTAGCATATTAGCATCTGGCATTGCTTTAAAACAGGATGCAGCTCATGCAAGAGGAGCGATCCTTGGGCCACTTCGGATTTCATCAGCGGTCCATGGCATGGGAAACACAGCTACTGCACTGTTTGGGGATTTGATCAAATGCGATGACCACTTTCTAAGAAAATTGGGTGTTTGGAATATTAATGGGATAATAGTTATAAAACTGCAGAGGCCTTTTAACCCAAAAGAAGACTTTAAGAAGAAAATATCATAAATGTCACATTGTTAAAAGGAAACCTGTCTATAACTCGCTTGAGCTAGATATCTATTAATGATAGGCACTTTGTTACAGCAAATAATATTTAGTTTCCAGATACCCATCTTTAAGAGCCTGCTTTGCACAACTGTTGAAGTCTATCATTCCAAGGATTTATTTTTGGCACTGGATCCTGGAGCTTCTGCTAATAGCTGTCAACTGAGGTAATTCTACCTTAATTTTGCAAGTGTTCTAATGGCTGTAAACATATGTAACCCATAAATCATAATGACAGACAACAAAGGAGCCCAACACTTTGTGAAAAAGGAGGGCAGAGCAACTGCAGTTCCTATTTTCTATGATCATCTTTGCTGGAAATATTCTTAGTATTCAAAGATATACAAATTATTTTTGGAAATAATTTTTATTATATATATATATAGATAGATAGATAGATAGAGAGAGAGAGTTCTAGAAGCTTAGATTCAAATTCCCTGGGAGAGGAGAGGGTTATGTTGTGATCTTGATACCAAAGAAAATATTCCCAACAGACAGTTTACAAGTGCAAATGTTTTAATAATGCTTTTAAATTACTTTGGTGATCTGAATATGAAATAATATTTCTTCCTGTTGTCAACATTTTGTTTTATACTTTGTTGAATATTTTCCATGCTTAATTCATATATCAGTAGTAAATAGGGAAGAATAGGGGAATTAAGTAGCAGAAACAAGGGTTTTTCATAAAAAAATAAAGGCATGGAATATAAACTAGAAACAAGAACCATGTCTTCAGCATATAGCTTTTATAGTGTACAGCATTTCGAGGCCACTAAAAAAGCATTACTTAAAATTTTAAAATTAAGTGAGATTTTTAAAAGCACTTTGCTAAAAAATAAAAATAAAAAAATAAAAGCACTTTGCTTATGAAGAACTAGGAATGCTAGGCAGTTTAGGACAGGGGACCTAGGAACAAGAAGGGTTAAAAGAAACCATCTCTATAAGTAATAGAAATAGGTTAAGGTAAATCAATACAGGAATAACAGTTTAAATCAATACAAAACATCAGCCCATTCATTTTTTCTTTTTTTTTTCTTTTTTCTTTTTTTTTTTTTTTTTTCTGTAGTACTGGGGATGGAACCCAGGGACTTTTTTTATTTGGAAACAGGGTCTCACTAAGTTGCTGAGAGCCTCACTCAGTAGCTGAGGCTGGCTTCAAACCTGTGCGATCCCCCTGTCTCAGCCTCCCAAGCGGTGGGATTACAAGCATGCGTCACCACGCCCGGCTAACATCAGCCCATTCTAAATCTAAACAAGTGCAAAAGTGATCAAAGTGGAAAAGATGGGAGAGGCAGACAAGTGGTCTAGGAGATTAGAAGAGCCCATCACCTAAAAAGGTATAGATTTAAATTCAAGATTGAAATTGGGCCAAGAATTGGGTTTCCAGGACAAAAGAGCAGATGGGGAACCACGAGAAGGGATAACATCTCACCTTCTGAGAACATCAATGGTAATGCTCGTTGGGGGACTCCTCACTCTGTGTCTTCTATCTTCCATTGGCTTAAAAAAATCTTTACATTCCTATACCCACCCTTCTATAGTCTGTCAACCTTATTCAAAAATATTGTAGACAAGAACCCAATAAGAGGAGAAACCTGCATCATTTTGGCAGTAAAGAAAGATTTTTGGTTATACTTATGGGAAACAATATTTGATTATTATTTTTATTACTTCAAGTTCATGGCTTTCTAAATCTTAGTGATTTTTTTTTTTTTTTGCAGTACTGGGGATGAAAGCCAGGGGCATTCTACCACCAAGCTACACCCGCCAGCCCTATTTTTATTCTTTATTTTGAAACAGGGTCTCACTGAGTTGCAAAGGGCCTAAGTAGCTGAGGCTGTCCGCGAACTGTGATCCTCCTGTCTCAGCCTTCCAAATGCTGGGATTACAAGTGTGCACCGCCATGCCTGGCTGTGATTTATTTTTAAATTGAGATAGTAAAGAAAGTGAGAAAATCCAAAATTATGGAGGTTAAAGAAAAATGACAATGAGCCAGGCGTGGTGGTGCACGCTTGTAATCCCAGCATTCGGGAGGCTGAGACAGGAGGATCGCGGTTCATGGACAGCCTCAGCTACTTAGTGAGGCCCTCTGCAACTCAGTGAGACCCTGTTTCAAAATAAAGAATGAAAAATAGGGCTGGAATTGCAGCTCGGAGGTAGAATGCCCCTGGGTTCTATCCCCAGTACCGCAAAAAAACTAACTAACGAAAGAAAGAAAGAAAGAAAGAAAGAAAGAAAGAAAGAAAGAAAGAAAGAAAGAAAGAGCGAGCAGGGACTAGAGCATTCGTCACACTTTCCTATAAGGGAGGCCTTTGAGCCAGGGGAAGTGGCCAGCCCACAAGTCAGCCGAGGGCATGCTGGCGCTGAGGAGAAGGCAGCTCTGTTGGATGAGCAGGACGAAAGCTTGCACCAGAATGCCGCTCGCCCCACATCTCGTGTGGTTCCTGAAGAACCATCCTGGCAACGTGCCCTGAAATGGCCTGCAGTTGCCAGGGCCAGGCAGAGGTCCAGCCTGGCTGAGTTTCCCGAGTGACTCTGAGTGCGTGGCAGGGAACTAGAAGTGCCAAGGGATGAACAGTCCTCAAGGCCGGGCCGTGAGGGCTCTACGAGGTTCCTGACACATCAGGGGCCAATCTGCTGCTGAGTCTGGAGGAGTCCTGGCAAGGGGGATTCCCTGACGGGACCAAAGCAGTCCCCAGGGGCGGGGTATGGGGGTGGACGGAGATGTACCCAGATTCAGTGGGGTGCTTGATTTATGTGACAAACAAAAATTTCAGCACGTCAGCCGGTCAGAGACATGGAGGTTTATTTAGGGCAGCAAGATACACACATTCAAGGGAGAATGCGGCCATCTGCAGAGTGAGACGCGCTCAGAGTACTGTTAGTCCAGTTAACTCATGCCTGTATACTTTGTTAGCTTACAGAATGGACTTGTAGACTGATACGGCTAGAGAAAGAGAGAAAGCTACCGTGTTCAAAGCCCAATGATTTGGGTACAGGCCCAGTGCTGTCCCTGGGCTAGATACTGTCAGCTGAAGTGCTGAGAAGGTGCAGCCACTTGTCACCTGCTCCGTGCCTCACCATCAGAGGAACCAACCGCGAGGCTGACAGCGCCCTGCGGCCCTCCCGTTTCAGTAACTCGGCCCAATCACACAGCTGGTAAACTGTGGGGCTGGGACTTGACTGTGTCTGCCCTGTCCCCGCTGTTGAACTCTGCTTTATGAACATGACCCCAGTGAATACAGTACTTCTGTAGGACATTTCTCAGAGAAGGCTCAGCAGCCAATGATAAAAATGTAGCATGCTATCTTCAAACTGGAAGCTTAAAGCATTACTAGTTACACAACTGTATTAGTCGGGGTTCTGTTGCGGCACTGGAACCAACCGATGTGTAATTATGAGAGGAGATTTATTAGGTTGATTTATTAGGAGATTTATTAGGTTGGCTTACAGAACTGGAAGCTGGATAGTCCCATGATGGCCATCTGCCAGTCGTGCTCAGTCCAAGAAGCTGGAGCCTCAGCACAAAAGGACCAGTGATGCAGGCCCAGCCCCTAGTGTGGAGTGCCTCGAGCGCAGCTGGTGTGAGGCTGAAGATGTGGAGTCTGGCGTCTGTGGGCGATGGCGGTGGCAGCAGATGCATCACCTGCCCCAGAAGAACCGAGCTTGCCCTCGGGGGCTTTCTCCTTCTTCCACTTTGCTCGTCCTGGCTCGGCCTGTGGATTCCACCCACATTCATGGGGGCTCCCCCCTCAGTTTATTCTCCCACATGCCAAAGTCTCTGGAGATGCCCTCACAGACACGCCCAGAAGTATGCTCACTCATTTCCTAGACATCGCCCAACCAAGTTGTCAATTAAGATTACCCATCCCAACAACTTTAATTTTTTTGTGCGTGGTACTGAGAATGGAACCCAGGGACATTCTACCTCCGAGCTACACCCCCCAGCCCTATTTTTTATTCTTTATTTTGAAACAGGATCTCACTGAGTTGCAAAGGGCCTCACTAAGTAGTAGCTGAGGCTGTCCTCGAACCGGGATCTTCAAACTATCTCAGCTGGGATTACAAGCGTGCGCCACCATGCCCAGCTTCCTAGAAGCTTCTAATTTAAATAACCTGCTCGGTTTTGTTAAATTTGCAGCTCTGTGAAAGCCAGGTATAATGGTGCATGCCTGTAATTCTGGTACTTGGGAGGCTGAGACAGAAAGATTCCAGGTTCAAGTCCAGCATTAGTAACTGAGTGAGACCCTAGGCAATTCATCAAGACACTGTTTCAAAATAAAATATTTAAATGGCTGACAGCATAGCTCTGAGGTGGAATGTTCCTGGTTTCAATCCTCAGTACAAACAAACAAAAAAATGAAAGCTGGGCGTGGTGGCGCACGCTTGTAATCCCTGCGCTTAGGAGGCTGAGACAGGAGGATCACACAGGTTGGAAGCCAGCCTCAGCTACTTAGTGAGGCTCTCAGCAACTTAGTAAAACTCTGTTTCCAAATAAAATATAAAAAACATAGGGCTGGGAGTATAGTACCACCAAAAAAAAAAAAAAAAAAAAAAGAGTTCTGTGGAAAATAATTTAGATTTTTTTTTTCCCTACTTGCAAAAGGAACTTTTCCAATCAGAGCCTGTAGGAAACGTGGACTAGGTTATAGTTCCACAAAAGAAAAGCACATTGCTTATTCACATATTTTCCTTTTGTGTCAAATTGAACTGTGGTATTAAGTGAAGGCCCACAAAGCATCTTAAAGGCTAAGGAAGGATTAGGCTAAAGGCTAAACTCCGGACAGGTTTATGTACCCTGCAGTGCAATTTCCTTGGGCTTAGCGTCTTTTAGCCTATCTGTAGAGGATATCAGAGGGTAACATTTCTGTCATGAAGTAGAACTAATCAACCTGGCTGAATCCATATTCATTAAGACCACTTCAGGAATAGTCATCACTGCATTTTTCCACCTGCTGTACGAGGCGCTCCTGCAGCTGAAGGATGTGAGGTGTGTGGATGGTTTTGCTGCCAGAGATGCCAAAAACCGTCTTCAGAGAGGATGTAAGTATACAGGTCCACACACAGATTAGTCCAAAACAGGGACACGTTACTCTTAGTAAAATGTTGGACATATAAAATACAGGGGCATTTTGTCTTAAAAGGGAATGCTTAGTTTTATCTATAAATGTTATTGGCCGCATTTCCAACAGTCTGACTGTAGTTACTAAAGATGATATACCACTCCTATCAAATAAATACTATCTGGCTTTACTTTTGGGTTTTGATTTTTTTAGATGAAAGTAAAAGGAAGTTTTATTTGAGGTAAAATCAATTGAAAATTATATATAAATTTGCTAAGTATCTTATCAAACAGATTAAATACCTATCTCTGTGTTGCTGTTATATGTTTACTGAATGTTTTTATCTTAATAGCATCCCATGAATGCAGATAACTACATTCCAAAAACTGTCATGATGTATGGACCATGAAATATCAATATAGACCGTTTCAGAAAAAAAAAAAAACAAACATTGAGGAGTAATCGATGAGAACCATGAAAAAAGTTTATGTTGACATTTCTTAACTCATTCTTTAACTATATAATTTAAATACCTAATATTCTGCTCGGTTATATGACTGCTTCTAGAATTTTACTTTAGTCTATGTATAAATTTATGTAGAATGGACTCTGCATCACAGTCTTTTGAACAAAGTGAACGTAATTTATATGGACCATAATAGCAAAGCTGAGCGTGGTGGCACATGCCTGTCATTTGGTACTTAGATTTGAGGCAAGCTTCAGCTACTTTGTGAGACTCTGTTTCACAATAAAAAAGGGCTAAGGGTATAGCTCAGAGATAGAATGCTCTGGGTTCAATCCATAGTACCAAAAATAAAAAACAGAAAACCACAGTAGCGTACAAATTATGTTGAATACAAGGAGAAAAAATTATATAATTTCTCCCTGCTTCATGATGCTAAAGGTTTATCTTTGTTCATTACAATAAGTGTGACTGTGCCTTGAACTTGACATTTCAAGAAAGCACGGGTACGTCTGTCTAATACCAAACAAGAAGCAGGAGGTACAGGCTGCAGGCACATAACCATCTGTCTTCAACCACACTTTCCAGGGTATGTGTGGAGGTGAGATGGATTGAGAAAGGCGCGGAAGCATACGCCTTCGGTGAAGGTGAAACATACTTTAGGGCCACCGCCAGCGCTTCCATATTAACTGTCTTGGTTGATGATACTACCTAATACTAGTGGAAACTCATTTCTTTTATTCCATGTTAGTCTAACAGAGAAAATGCTTGCTATTTAAAACCAAAATGAAGTCTAGCTGCCTTTTAAAGAAGGCTGTTACTGGCTTAATCCAAACCAGTACTGTCTAAGCTTGTCCCCTGAACTCCAACCTGTTCCCCCTTTCGCTGGTAGCGGTGGGGAGGGAGGGAGATGTGGAGAGGTGGAGATTGAAGGCCCACTTTGATGGTGCTCATGGCAGAGTCTGGGGAGAAGTTAGGCCAAAGCAAAGCAAAGTGGAAGAAATCACTTTGGAGTTGTTGGGGTACCACCTAAGGGAAGATCGAGGAAGCTAGCAAGAAGACATACTTTAAACCGTTCCAGTTGCTTGGCAGAGCTGGGTATGATGGCGCACACTTGTAATCCCAGTACTTGGAAGGCTGAGACAGGAGGATTGCAGTTTCCCTACTTAGGGAGGCCCTTCACAATTTAGTGAGATCCTGTTTCAAAATAAGGAATAAAAAAAATAGGGCTAAGGGTAAAGCTCAGAGGGAGAGTGCCCCTAAGTTCAGTCCCCAGTAATGAAAAAAAAATTTCTCGGTAGAAGTTTAACAGCAGAGAAGTCTAAGATTCCATTTAATTGTTGGTTTGACACTCCCTCCAGTCAACCAGGACCTTAGAAAAGAAGGCTGAGGCCATATGTTTCAAGGGACTGGAGAGAATCCACGTGCGTCCCATATCATTGTAGAGCAGAAAGAAGGTGGCTGGAAGCGAGCTATGGGTAGACTGGGGCCCCACAGGAGCAAATGTACAAGGCTTATCTGAGGACAAAGCCCAGGAGGGCCAGGCGCCAGGCAGATGATGTCATGGGGGCAGAGGTGACCTCTCAGACCAGAGGGAGCAATGTAGGCTTCTTCAAGAAATGACCACGATACCCTTGGATTAAAGATACCTCAAGTGTATAATTTCATACATAAATGCTTGAACTAATAAGTTCAAAATAAGTGCTTAACCTAATTTTAGGATTCCTTTGTAATCTCAGAAAATATGTGTACCTACAATTACAAATAGCCAAATATGACAATTTAATAACCTAGTTATACCTTAAACTCTATTTCTTTGTCTTTTGGGGGGAGGTATTGGGGATTGAACTCAGGAGTGTTCTACCTCTGAGCTCTGTTCTCAGTTGTGTTTATTTTTTTAATACTGGAATTGAACCAAAAGGCATTTGGCCTCTGAGCTAAATCCCAAGCCCTTTTTATTTTAAAGCAGGGTCTTGCTAACTTGCTGAGGCTGTCTTGAACCTGTATCTCCCTGTCTCAGCCTGACAGTTACTGGGATTACAGGTGTACACCACCACACCAAACTTCCTTTTTATTTTTTAAAATTTGAAACAGGGTCTCATGGAGTTGCTGATGGTCTCACTAAGTTGCTGAGGCTGGCTTTGAACTTGCCATCCTCCCGTCTCAGCCTCCCAAATACTGGATTGCAGGTGTGGCCACCATGCTTGTTCTTTTTTTTTTTTAATTTTTTATTGGTGCACTGTATTCATACATCATAGTGGGATACAAACTTTTGTAGACATACATGCACACATCGCCCAGTCAGCCCCCACCCAATCCCCACCCCATTTTCTCCCCATCCCTCCCTCCCATGCTTGGCTTAGTGGTTGACATCTAGTATTATAGCAATTTATCCAAAATTAAAAATGATAATCTCACATAACAGTTTCATTTGTCTGATACCAAGCTTTTGATGACTTAAAGATAACATTTCAATATTTCTTTTTACTTTCTTTCTTACCAGAGAATATTTTTTTTCTATTTTTTTAGGTGAAACTATCATATATTTATATATTTATTTTTCAGAAAAAAAATCTATCCTAATATGGAAAATGGACTCTAGATACCCAAAACGATCTTGAAAAAGAACAAAGCTAGAAGATATATATTTTCTGATTTCAAACCATATAAAGCTACAATAATTGAAACAGTGTAGTACTATTCTAAAGGCAGATATATAAACCATTGGAGTTAAATAAAAGCCTAGAGCTAAATTCTTCCCTATATTGTCAAGTTATTTTTGACAAGGTTTCCACGAACATTTAGTGGTGGAAATAATAATCTTTTAACTAAATATTGTTGAAAAATAATAATTACATGGAAAAGAATAAAGTTGGACCCTTACCTAATCCCATATACAAATATTAACTCAAAATAGATAAAAGACCTAAATATAAATCTTAAGACTATAAACTTTTAGGAGAAAATCTGGGTCATAAAACCTCACAACATTTAAATTGGCAGTGATTTCTTGGATATGATTTCAATGGCACAGGCAACAGAAGAGTATACAAACTCCCTAAAAAATAAAAAAAAACATTGTATGTCCAAAGACAATGTAAACAGAGTTAAAAGTTACTAATAGAATGGGATAAAATATTTCCAAATGCTATATCTGAAGGTATATTAATATTCCAACTAGAAATCCTAAAAATTAACAACAATAAAGGCAAACAATACCATTTAGAGATAGGTAAAAGACTAACATAAATAATGAATCTCTACAGATAACCAATCTTAGTTGTCTGTTGGATGGAAAATCTTGTTTCTCTGGTTCTGGTGTGTGTTACCTATTTCTTCTTTGTAGTTAATCTCTTTGAGTATTTTCTCTAGTGCTGGTTTTGAAGACATAAATTCCTTCAGTTTCTGTTTGTCATGGAAGCTTCTTATTTCACCATCTAATTTGATAGAAAGTTTTGCTGGGTAGGAAATTTTTGGCTGGAAGTTGTTTTCTTTCAGAGTTTGGAATATGTTACTCCAAGCCCTTCTGGCTCTCATGACTTGTTTTGGGAAGTCTGGAGTGATTCTAATTGGTTTGCCTCTGAATGTCACTTGGCCCTTTGTTTTTGTTGCCTTTAAGATTCTCTGCTTGGCTTCCACATTGGTCATTTTGACAATTATGTGGCGTGGGGATCCTCTTCTCCGATCCTGTCTAAAGGGAGTTCTATAAGTTTCCTGGACCTGTGTATCAACCTCTTGCTCTATGTTTGGAAAATTTTCTGCTATTACTTCCTTGAAGAGATTGTTGATCCCTTTGGTATCACTTTCTTTTCCCTCCTCTATTCCAATTATTCTTAGGTTAGCTCTCTTAAAATGGGCCCATATTTCTTCAATATCAGATTCCTGCTGTCGGATATTTTTTTCTAGATTAGAAACTATGCATTCATTTTTGGAATGATCATCTTCTAAGAGTGAGATTCTGTTCTCCATGTGGTCTAATCGGTTGTTCGTGCTTTGAATTGAGGCCTTTACTTCATTCATTGCATCCTTTATCTCTTTTTGGCTCTCTCTGAGTTCTTTTCGAAGCACCTCCATTATTTCTACAGTTATTTTCATGATTTGATCTTCTAGAAATCTCTGATTTTCTGTTTTATCGGGTTCTGATATTGTGGGGTTGTGGGCATTCATTGCTCCAGTATTATTCCTCTTTCCCATGATTTCGGAAGTTTGTGCCTTCTCTGGGTTCTTCCCTTGGGTCACTATGACTTCGCTTAAGGTGTTCTGGATCTCGAGTCTGTAGTATCTCAGACCCCACTGCTCCTTTACTGGGTTGTATCACAAAGTCTCCGACCTAGAGAGTCGATAGAGGCTGCTTTAGACTGTGGGGGGTGCCAGGTTGCACGTTCTCCTATGGTGTGATATCTCTGCCACCGCCCCTCCCCCACTGGGTCCAGTCCCAGGGAGTACAGTACTGGGATTTCTCCTCTGTGGCCCGCAATTTGACTCACTGTTCTTGAGTACACAGATGTAGCTGTACTGGATTCGGTGAATTCTCTGCTGCTGCCGCCGGTGGCAATATGGCGCCGCTGCTACGCCCTTGGCCATCCCATGCTTGTTCTTAAACTATTTCTTTTCTTCCTTTCTTTTGTTTTCTTTTTCCTTTCTTTTCTCTTCTTTCTTTTCTTATTTTCTTCTTTTTTTTTTTTTTTTTTTTGAGGTACTGGGGGTTGCATCCAGGGAATTCTACCTCTAAGTTACATCCCTAGCACTGTTTTTCTATTCTTTATTTTGAAACAGGGTCTCACCAAGTTTCGGAGGGCCTCCCTAATTAGCTGAGGCTGTCTGTGAACCCACAATCCTCCTGTCTCAGCCTTCCAAATACTGAAGTTACAAGTGTGTACTGCCATGCCCAGCTATAAACTCTATTTCAATTAGCATATGTGTTTTGGATATTAATCTAATTGTTTTTATTTTATATAATTAGCTTTAAAACATTTTATTGGATATAAAAATAGACTTTTTTATACTTTTAACTATGGCCATGGGAAATCAGGATATCATTTGCCCAGTGTAATTTTTCTCAAAAAGTATTTGATAACATAATGCTTTTAGGAAGCTCTTTTGGCTCTCCTGTTTTTAAAAATGATTTCCCATTTATTATTTTAAAAGACCAAAAATGAGTATGGTGTCACATGCTTATAATCCCAGTATTTGGGAGCCTGAGACAGGAGGATAGCAGGTTTGAGGCCAGAGTCAGCTACTTAATGAGGCCCTCTGCAACTTAGTGAGACCCTGTTTCAAAATAAGGCTAAGGGTGTAGCTCAGAGGTAGAATGCTCCTGGGTTAAATCCTCAGTTCTGCAAGAAATTTAGCTGGGTATGGTGGCACATGCTTGTAATCCCAGCATTTGGGAGGCTGAGACCGGAGGATCGCGTTTCACAGACAGCCTCAGCTACTTAGTGAGGCCCTCCTCAACTAAGTGAGACCTGGTTTCAAAATAGAGAATAAAAAATTGGGCAAGGGGTGTAGCTCGGAGGTCAAATCCCTCTGGGTTCCATCCCCAGACCCAAGGAAGAAAGAGATAAAGAAAGAAAGGAATTTAAAAATAAAATAAAAGAAAAGAACAAAAATATACTTAAACGTTTAGCATTAATATACTTTTCAGAACTCACAGGAGATCTTGAGAAATGGATATGTGAGGCTACTGAGGATTATTTTATATCTTTTTTTTTTTTTGTGGTACTGGGGATGGAACCCAGAGGTATTTTATATATGAGCTACAATCGCAGGCCTATTTTCTCTCTCTCTCTCTCTCTCTCTCTCTCTCTCTCTCTCTCTCTCTCTCTCTCTCTCTTCTTTCTTTTTCTTTCTTTCCTTACTTATTTTTCAATACTGGGGCTGTAACCCAGAGATATTCTACTTCCAAACTACACCCTCAGCCCTATTTTTTATTCTTTATTTTGAAACAGGGTCTCATTGAGTTGCAGAAGGCCTCACTAAGTAGCAGCTGAGGCTGTCTGCGAATCATGATCCTCCTGTCTCAGCTTCCCAAATGCTGGGATTACAAATGTGTACCCCCATACCTGGCTTATTTTTTATTTTGAAATAGGGTCTCACTGAGTTGCAAAGGATGTCACTAAGTAGCTGAGGCTGTCAGTGAACCAGGATCCTTCTGTCTCAGCCTCCCAAATGCTGAGATTATAAGTGTGCACCACCACACTCGGCTTATTTTATATCTTAAATAAAGAATCCTCAAGGATATCTACCTTTCAATTTTATTTAAGATTTTTATATTTATGTTTCTTAGAACTGTGGAAATATTTAATTCTACTAATCTACTTCTCAAACATAAAAACTTACCAGGCTATTTAAAAATCAGTTCATTCATTATTAATTCATATATATTATTAATTCATGTATATAGTACCAGAATATAAGCATTACACATGCACTAAATAGTCTCCATGTACATAATGCTCAAATGCAGGCTGTGTCAACTCAAATCACACTGGCTTTGTGAATGGTCGTAGTACAGCCCATGGGAGACAGACTCACAATGGCACCCAGCTGCTGTGCACTAGGTAAGCATTCAATAAATATCTGCTGATCTGGCAGGAGCTTTAGTTCATGAAGTTCACGTCTTACAACTACTGCCCTAACCAGTTGAGACAGAATTAGCACTAGCTAAGTCGTCTCTGTGCTGCCGGGAGGGGTTTGTTGAGGGTAAGAGTCTGAGGCAGAGATTAGAGAGTCCTCATCCTCCTAATGTGCTGGGCTTCCAGGATTAGAGCTCTGGGTCAGAGAAATCCACCTGGATGCAGACCTAAGCACCACTCGACTCCCCAACTGTGGGATTACTGGACACGCTCTGCATTTAAAGCCTGTATCCCAGGCTGCACTGTGACTCAAGAGCATTCATCTGCTGTAGAAAAAAAGGACTTCAGTTCACAATGTGTATACATGTGTCAAAATAGGAGCGAATATGCTGAAAATGTGACAGTTCGTGTAGAAAGATTCACAGGTTGATCCTGTGACTTAGGGCATCCTGATTGACAGTTTGGGAGCAACATGGATTTGGGGTTTCAAGTATCTACAGGGCTGATGAAGGGGGAAATTCGGTGGACCTCAAAACACCTCCCTGAAAGTGTTCTGGCTGTGTCTGATTTAAAATACATGTTGATTTGGGACAGTGCAACTATTCTGTATAAGGCTATTACAGTAGATACATGCCATTATACTTTTGTCTAAACTCATAGAACACACACCAAGAGAGAATCCTAATATAAATTGTGTTCTTAGAAAGATGACGATGTGGGCGCAGCGTCATTCCCAAGAGTGGTGGCCAAACTATGATTGCTGGCCCCAGGCACCCTGCTCCGGCCAGCCAGTGTCACTGTCTCAGCCTGCGTCCCTGTCCCAGGGTTCTCCTCAGCCCGGCCCCACGGCGCGTCTGGCAGCGGAGCCCCCTCCTCTGATGGTGGCAGAAATTCAGCCCAAGCTGCTAACTCACAAGCAGATCCTGCTGCAGTGGGTCGAAGGGTCTCAGGAGGTGGTGAATATGGCTGTGATCGTGCCCAAGGAGGAGGGCGTCATCAGTGTCTCAGAGGACAGGACAGTTCCTGTTTGGTTAAAGAGAGACAGTGGACAGTATTGGCCAAGCATATACCATGCAATGCCTTCTCCATGTTCATGCATGTCTTTTAACCCGGAAACAAGAAGACTGTCCATAGGTCTAGACAATGGTAAAATCTCATTCTGGGAACTGAATCCAGAGCAAGGCTGCTCCGGGGCCTCTGAGGTTAGGATAGGAGCCTGCCTGCCGGGAGGCTAGGATGGTGCCAGGGCCAGTGAGGCTGGAATTGGAGCCTGCCATGAGGCAAGGCCAGTACTGGGGCCTCTGAGGCCTGGATCAGAGCCTGTCGAGGGGTGAAGCCGGTGTTGGGGCCAGCAAGGCTGGGATCAGAGCCTGCTGTGAGACAAGGCTGGTGCTGGGGCCTCTGAGGCCGGATTCGGAGCCTGCTGAGGGGTGAGGCCGGAGCTGGGGCCAGCAAGGCCTGCATTGGAGCCTGCCATGAGGCAAGGTCAGTGCTGGGGCCTCTGAGGCCGAGATTGGAGCCTGCCAAGCGGTAAGGTCAGTGCTGGGGCCAGTGAGGCTGGGAACAGAGCCTGCCGAGGGGTGAGGCCAGAGCAGGGGCCAGTGAGGCCAGGATCGAAGCTTGCTGTGAGGCAAGGCCGGTGCTGGGGCCTCTGACGCCGGGATCAGACCTGCCCAGGGGTGAGGCCAGTGCCTGGGCCAGCAAGGCTGAGATAGAAGCCTGACATGAGGCAAGGCCAGTGCTGGGGCCTCAGAGGCCGAGATTGGAGGCTGCCAAGTGGTGAGGCTGGTTCTGGGGCCTCCGAGGCTGGGATCGAAGTCTGCCATGGGGCAAGGCTGGTACTGGGGTCAGCAAGGCTGGGATCAGTGCCTGCCATGTGGTGAGGCCATAGCTGGAGCCAGTGAGACCGGGATAGGAGCTTGCCTTAAGGCAAGGCTGGTGCTGGGGCCTCCAAAGCCAAGATTGGAACCTGCTGAGGGGTGAGGCCAGAGCTGAGGCTAGCAAGGCTGGAATTGAAGCCTGCAGTGAGGGGCCTCCAAGGCCAGGATCAGAGCCTGCCATGAGGCAAGGCTGGTGTTGGGGCCTCGGAGGCTGGGATCAGAAGCTGCCAAGGGGTGAGGCCGGTGCTGGGGCCTCCGAGGCTGGGATCGGAGCCTGCCATGCAGCAAGGCCGGTGCTGGGGTCAGCAAGGCTGGATCGGTGCCTGCTATTTGGTGAGGCCTTATCTGGAGCCAGCGAGGCTGGGATAGGAGCTTGCCTTAAGGCAAGGCCGGTGCTGGGGCTTCCAAGGCCGAGATCGGAGCCTGCTGAGGGGTGAGGCCAGAGCCGGGGCAGCAAGGCCAGGATCAAAGCCTTCCATGAGGCAAGGCTGGTGCTGGGGCCTCAGAGGCTGGGATCGGAGGCTGCCAAGGGATGAGGCCAGTGCTGGGGCCTCCAAGGCCAAGATCAGAGCCTGTCATGTGGCAAGGCTGGTGCTGGGGTCAGCAAAGCTGGGATTGATGACTGCCATGCGGTGAGGCCATAGCTGGAGCCAGAGAGGCCAGGATAGGAGCTTGCCTTAAGGCAAGGCCGGTGCTGAGGCCTCCAAGGCCGAGATCAGAGCCTGCCAAGGGGTGAGGCCAGAGCCGGGGACAGCAAGGCCAGGATTGGAGCCTGCCATGAGGCAAGGCCGGTACTGGGGCCTCGGAGGCCAAGATTGGAGCCTGCTGAGGGGTGAAGCTGGTGCCGGGGCCAGTGAGGCTGGGATCAGAGCCTGCTGTGAGTCACGGCCAGTGCTGGGGCCTCTGAGGCCGGGATTGGAGCCTGCTGTGAGGCAAGGCTGGTGCTTGGGCTAGCGAGGCCGGGATCGAAGCCTGCCATGAGGCAAGGCGAGTGCTGGAGCCTCGGAGGCCGGGATCAGAGGCTACCAAGGGGTAAGGCTGGTGCTGGGGCCTCCGAGGCCGGGATCAGAGCCTGCCATGTAGAGAAGCCAGTGCTGGGGTCAGCAAGGCTGGGATCGGTGCCTCCCATTTGGTGAGGCCATACCTGGAGCCAGCGAGGCCGGGATAGGAGCTTGCCTTAAGGCAAGGCTGGTGCTGGGGCCTCCAAGGCCAAGATTGGAGCCTGCTGAGGGGTAAGGCCAGAGCTGGGGCCAGCAAGGCTGGGATCGGAGCCTGCTGTGAGGCAAGGCTGGTGCTGGGGCCTCTGAGGCCGAGATCAGAGCCTGCCAAGTGGTGAGGTTGGTGCTGGGGCCAGTGAGACCGGGAACAGAGCCTGCCGAGGGGTGAGGTCGGAGCAGGGGCCAGCGAGGCCGGGATCAGATCCCACCATGAGACAAGGCTGGTGCTGGGGTCAGCAAGGCCAGGATCAGTGCCTGCCATGCAGTGAGGCCATAGCTGGAGCCAGCGAGTCCAGGATTGAAGCTTTCCTTAAGGCAAGGCTGGTGCTGGGGCCTCTGAGGCTGGAATCGGAGCCTACCGTGAGGCAAGGCCGGTGCTGGAGCCAGCGAGGCTGAGATCAGAGTCTGCCAGGTGAGTGGCCAGGCCAATGCCGGGGTCTTCAAGAGTGGGATTGGAACTTGCAATGCGGAGAACTTGCAAGGCATACATGGAGAAATATCACAGAAAATAAAAATTCAGTTGCTTTCCCTAATATGCAAAAACTAGGAAGAAATGGGTAATAGGAGGAAATCTAGTTGAAGAAAGGGCGCTATGGAGGAGCAATTAAGGTGACCTATCAGAGGGGATGGGATAGTGGAAGATGGAATCTCTTTAAAACACATGATGTATGTAAAAAATGTATCAAAGTTAATCACTAAATGAAGCATGGGATTGAGGGAGGGGGGGTGAGTGGGTTGGGGACTGGAAAAAGGCTAATTGGATGACATGTGCTTGGATATCCTCACATGTCTTGTATTGCATTGTGATGTTTGACTACAATGCACCAATACAAATAAATTTTTAAAAATAAAATAAAATAAAAATAAATAAAAAAGAATGATGGCTATGTGTCAGTGTGGGCCCATTGATTGTAACAAATACAGGTAGCCATGCATAGTGGCATATGCTTGTAATCCCAGCATTTGGGAAGCTGAGAGAGGAGGATCGAGATTTGCAGACATTCTGAGGCCCTTTGCAACTCAGACCCTGTTTTGAAATAAAGAATAAAGAATAAAAAATAGGGGTGGGGTGTAGCTTGGAGGTAAATGCCCTTGGGTTCTATCCCCAGTACTGCAAACAAACAAAAGCCCCACCCCCCAAAAAAAAAAACCAAAATGAAACAAAAAATAGTACAAACAATTATAAATGCTGGTGAGGATGTGGGGAAACATCAACTCTTATACACAGCATGTGGGACTGCAAATTAGTACAGCCACTATGAATATCAGTATGGAGGTTCCTCAAAAGACTAGGAACGGAACCACTATGTGACCTAGACATACCATTCATTTTTTTTCTTTTCTTTTTTTTGTGATACTGGGAGTGGAACCCAGGGGCTTTTCTACCTCTGGACTATACTCCCAGACCTATTTTTTATACTTTATTTGGAAACAGGGTCTCACTAAGTTTCTGAGATCCTCACTAAGTAGCTGAGGCTGGCTTCAAACCTGTGAGATCCTCCTGTCTCAGCCTCCCAAATGCTGGATGACAAGCATGCGCCACCACACCCAGCCTATTCCTTTGTATTTTTCCAACAGAATTTAAGTCCGAATACTATAGCAATACACACACATACCCATATTTTGTGGCATAATTCAAAAGAGCTAAATTATGGAACCAATCTAGCTGTCCATCAGCAGATGGATAGATAATGCAAACGTGGTATATATACACACAATGCAATTTTACTCAGCCATTAAGAGGAACAAAATTGTGCCACTTTCTAGCTATGTTGCTGAGAATCTCATTAAGTGGCTGAGGCTGGCTTCAAACCTATGATCCTCCTGTCTCCGCCTTCCAAGTACTGGAAATAAAGGCATATACCATCATGCCTAGCTTGTGTTACATTTTATAACTTAAAAATTCTATTTAAAGGCCGGGTGTGGCCGGGCGTGGTGGCGCACGCTTGTAATCCCCGCGCTTGGGAGGCAGAGACAGGAGGATCGCGCAGGTTCGAAGCTAGCCGCGCGCGCTGGCTTAGGAGACCCTGTTTCCAAATAAAAATGTAAAA
This sequence comes from Muscardinus avellanarius, assembly GCF_963383645.1. NCBI lineage: Eukaryota > Metazoa > Chordata > Mammalia > Rodentia > Gliridae > Muscardinus > Muscardinus avellanarius. The sequence continues at coordinate 105,892,124 of NC_137790.1, read as the reverse complement.
ATAGGTCTGGGAGTGTAGCCCGGAGATAGAAGGGCTTCCAGGAACCCCAGTACCACCAAAAAATAAATAAATAAATAAATAAATAAATAAATAAATAAATAAATAAATAAATAAAAGCCGGGTGTGGTGGCTCACACTTGTAATCCCAGCATTCGGGAGGCTGAGACGGGAGGATCGTGGTTCGCAGACAGACACAGCTACATAGTGATGCCCTCCGAACTTAGTGAGACCCTGTTTCAAAATAAGGAATAAAAATACCTCTGGAAGATTACATAAATAGCTGAAAATAATGTGTTTGCCTCTGGAGAGAACTGAGTGTTGGCAGATAGGAGTGGGAGAGAGATTTTTCCACAAAATAACCCCTGTACTTTTTGAAATTTAAGCTAAATTAAAGTATTATGTATTCAAAAAATAAGGAATAAAAAATAGATAAGGGAGTGTAGCTCGGAGGTCGAATGTCCCTGGGTTCCATCCCCAGACCTGCAAATAAACAAACAAACAAACAAACAAACAAACAAACCTTCTATCTTACTCATGAATTTGTTCAAACTTTTGCTAGAGCCCATCAATTCATAACATAAATAAAAGATCATCAAATTTCCATCACAGCCAGGCATGATAGCACACATCTGTAACCTGAGGATCTGGGAGGCTGAGATAGGAGGATCACTGGTTCTTGCCCAGCCTTCAACAATTTAGCAAGACTTTCAGCAACTTAGTGAGATCTTGCTCCAAAACAAGAAATAACAAGTCCACAAGCGGTGGCTCACACCTATAACTTCAGTCATTGAAAGACTGAGACGGGAATGGAAGGTTCAAGGCTAGCTTTAGCAATTTAGCAAGATCTTATTTCAAAATAAAAGATAAAAAGTTTTAGAGGTGTATCACAGTGGTAGAATGCCACCGAATTCAATTCCCAGTACCAATAAATAAATAACTAAATAAATTAATTAATTAATTAAAAATTAAATAAAACGGGCTGGGGTATAGCTTAGAGGTAGAATGCCTTGGGGTTTAATCCCTAGTACCAAAAGGGGGGAAAAAAGTAAAGCATTGTGTCCCACAGCGTTTCATATGAACCGTTTATGGGGAGAAGGTGACTGCACATCTCAGGTGGATGCTTGGGACTCCAGCAGCGTGGCAAGCCCTTACCTGACGCAGCCATGTTCTCAGCGGGCACTCTCACCACCGCTTGCCATGCCTGGCATGTATTTTTATTCTAATCCCAACTGTGACATGCCTAAACACTAAGGCTATGCTCACAGAAGACATTATACTAAACTCACAGAAATACAGTGAAAGTAAATGAACAAAAAGAGCTTTAAAAAATAAATAGCCGCCAGGCGTGGTGGAGCACGCTTGTAATTCCCCCCACTTGGGAGGCTGAGACAGGAGGATCGCACAGGCTCGAAGCCCAGCCTCAGCTACTTAGTGAGGCTCTCAGCAACGTAGTGAGACCCTGTTTCCAAATAAAGTATAAAATAGGTCTGGGAGTGTAGCCCTGAGGTAGAAAGCCTCTGGGGTCCACCCCCAGTACCACAAACAAAAATAAATAAGTAAATAACCAAAGCCAATGTCAGGAGATGATGAACTTGAAGTTCTGATTTGATCAATAGGTTTAGATCTAAAAAAGAAATGATTACATATTCACTTATTTATTAATTCATTTATCTACTTTTGGATACTTACAGCCAAACTCAGAGGCATTCTACTCTTGACCTACACACTCTGACCTTTTTATTATTTTTTTTTAAATTTTGAAACAGAATCTAAGTTGCTGCAGCTGGCTTTGAACTTGTTATCCTCCTATCTCAGGTTCCCAAGTACTGGGATTATAGGCATGTGTCACCACACGTGACTAGGGATTACATATTTATTTTTATTTATTTATTTTTGTAGTACTGGGGATGATACCCAGAGGCTTTCTACCTCCAGGCTATACTCCCAGACCTATTTTGTATTTTATTTGGAAACAGGGTCTCCCTAAGTTGCTGAGAGCCTCACTAAGTAGTTGAGGCTGGCTTTGAACCTGTGCGATCCTCCTGTCGCAGCCTCCCAAGTAGTGAGATTACAAGCATGTGCCACCACGCCCGGCTGGGATGATTTTTGAACCACATGAATGTATTAACTATTTTAAAAATTAATCAGCCGGGCGTGGTGGTGCACACTTGTAATCCCAGCATTCGGGAGGCTGAGACCTGAGGATTGCAGTTCGCGGCCAGCCTCAGCTACTTAGTGAGGCCCTCTGCAACTCAGAGACCGGGTTTCAAAATAAAAGAATAAAAATTAGGGCAGGGGATGTAGCTCGAGGTCGAATGCCCCTAGAACATTTTCTTTCTAATTTCCTATTTTACACATAGTTGTAGATATCTCAGATTTTTTTTTTTTTTTTTTTTTGGTGGTACTGGGATTCCTGGAAGCCCTTCTACTTCCAGACTATACTCCCAGACCTATCTTATATTTTTGAAACAGGGTCTCTTACGCCAGCGCGGCTGGCTTCGAACCTGCGCGATCCTCCTGTCTCCGCCTCCCAAGCGTGGGGATCACAAGCGTGCGCCACCACGCCCGGCTGATATCTCAGAATTTTTTAAGGTGACAAGTGAGGATGAAGGAGAAGGTAAAATGACTAGCTTGACTAGTGCTTTCTTAATACTTAAAATTATTCAAAGGGTATTAATAACAAAATGTAAAGAAAATTTTAATCTCTAACAATAGTGTTTCTGATCAATGGGTTCTGAAGATAATGTGTATAAATACTTGTGTTTATGTAAGTTTATATATAATCTGATCACATGTTCTAATTAGTCTATGCAGTCAGCCTGTATCCGTCCTGATTAGATAAACTTTTAGCTAGTAAGGAGTTTATCCTGCCTCATTTTCTGTTTTAATCTTATCAATTACTAAGAATATTCTTTAAAGATTGAACATACACCATTTATACCTCTGGAAATAGAAGAATCAAAACAAGTTGCATAAAAGGAAGTTGGTATTCCTGGAATCTTGCAAGACTGGTTTAATTTTATTGTTGCTTGTAGTGTGGTATGGCATTACCTGTGCTGCAACATATTCCAGGATTGCATTTATAAAAAAAAAAAAACACTGAGATCCCAGGTGTGGTGGCACATGCTTGTCATCCCTGCATTTGGGAGGCTGAGATAGGAGAATTGCAGGTTCAAGGCCAGCCTCAGCTACTTAGTGAGGCCCTTTGCAACTTAGTGAGACCCTGTTTCCAAATAAAGAATTAAAAAATAGGGCTGGGGTGTAGCTCAGAGGTAGAATGCCCCTGGGTTCCATCCCCAGTACCACAAAAAACAAACAAACAAACAAAAAACCACTGAGATCTATATTAAACCTGGGTGCTTCCTCTGGAGGAGTTTTGTGTAATTGAAGTTTGGTATATTTAGTCCTTCCCAAGTTTGTGAAAATACAAAGGGTTTTCATTGTGTTCAAGAAGAATTTATGAAGTGCTGGTATGGTGGTGCAGGCCTGTAATCTGAGTACTTTGGAGGCTGAGGCAGGAATATAGCAGGTTCACAGTCAGCCTCGGCAATTTAGCAAGGCTGTCAGCAACTTAAAATAAAATAGGGCTGAAGGGCGGGTTTGTGGTGGCACTCACTTGTAATCCCCACGCTTGGGAGGCTGAGACAGGAGGATCACGCAGGTTCTAAGCCAGCCTTAGCTGGCTTAAGAGACCCTGTTTCCAAATAAAAATTTAAAATGGGTCTGGGAGTGTAGCCCGGAGGTAGAAGACCCCTGGGTTCCATACCCAGTACCACCAAAAAAAATAATAATAAATAAATAAATAAAAAATAAAAAAAATAGGGCTGGTGGTGCAGCTTGGAGGGAGAATATCCCTGGTTCAATTCCCAGCACCACAAGGAAAAAGAAAAAGAAGGGGGGGGAGGAGAACTCAAATAGTTCCCCAAAAGTAGAGTTATTTGTTCATGTACTTTTTTTTTTTTTTTCGTTTTTTTTAGAACCCTATCAGAGGCAAGATACTGAGGTCAAGTTCAATGATGGCCACAAACTCTTCACTGACAGTGTCCGGGCAGCACAGGATCCCACTGGTTCCCTTACCATTCAGAGCACAAATCGCGGACAGGTATTTCTCCCCAGCAGGTAGTCCAATGAAAGGAGAGAACAGATTATTGTGAGGTTGGGGTGATGTTAACCAGTGTTGTTCTGTTGTCGATCCCCTGGTGGTGGCGTGTGCCGCAGACTTCCGCCTCAGCTTCGCCTTTAAAGCCTGCTTGGCCGCCTCGCTCAGCAAATGACCAGCAGGCACACACGGCGTCATGGGCACTGTGCAGGTGCAAACGTTGGTGCACTTGTTCTCTGGGGCTTCTGTTATAAAATACCAGATTGGATGACATAACAACAGAAATTTACTTCTCTAGTTGTGGAGGATATGAAGTCTGTAAGGTCAAAGTGCCGCCCAGTTGATTCCTAGTGAGGTCTATCTTCTTGGTTTGCAGAGACACATGTCGCTTCATCCTTACAAGGACTTTCTTCTGTGTTCATATACAGAAAGATCTCTGGAGTCTTCCTTCTCTTCTTAAAAGGAAACTGCTCTCCAGGCATGGTGACACACACCAGTAATCCTCATACTTGGAAGGCTGAGACGGTGATTGCTTGTTCAAGGCCGGCCTCAGAAACTTAGCCAGGTCCTCCACAATTTAGTAAGCCCTTGTTTCAAAATAAAAAATAAAGCCAGGCCATACCTATGGTATCAGTACTTAAGAGGCTAAAACAGTAAGGTCACAGGTTCAAGGACAGTGTCAGCAAGTAGTGAGACTCTCATTAACCTAGTAAAGCTCTGTTTCAAAAATAAAATAAAAAATAGTGCTGGGGGGTATAGCTTGGATACCCCAGGGTTCAATCCCCAATACCACAAAAAGAAAAAATTTTTAAAGTAATAAAATAAAGCCAGGCATGGTGGTGCACGCTTGTAATCCCAGTACTTGGGAGGCTGAGACATGAGGATTGCAGGTTCGAAGCCAGCCTCAGCAGCTTAGTGAGGCTCTCAGCAATTTTGTGAGACCCTGTTTCCAAATAAAAAATATAAAATAGGTCTGGAGGTGTAGCATGGAGGTAGAAGGCCCCTGGAATCAATCCCCAGTACCACAAAATAAATAATAATAAAATAAAAATAGGGCTCAGAGTGTAGTGCAGAGGTACAATGCTTCCGGGTTCAATCTGCAGTACAAAAAAAAGAAGAAAAAAGGGCCCTATCAGATTAGCCCCCTTATGATCTCGTCGAGCCTCCTTAAAGGCTTCATCTCTAACTGTGGTCACATTGTAGTTTCAGGCTTTAAAAGGTAAATTTAGGGAAAAACAATTCATAACAACTAAGTTCCCTGGATTTTCTATTCTTACAACAATTCTTTCTCTTTGGTAAAAGCAGAATATTTTGGTTGCACACTGTAACAATATTCTATCTCCCTCCTTTAGAATATCTTTGAGAGCTGGGCATGGTGGCACAGGCTTGTAATCCCAGCATTCAGGAGACTGAGACCTGAGGATCATGATTTGCAGACAGCCTCAGCTACTTAGCGAGGCCCTCCGCAACTTAGTGAGACCCTGTTTCAAAATAAAGAACAAAAAATAGGGCAGAGCCGGGTGTGGTGGCGCACGCCACCACATGCTAGGGAGGCTGAGACAGGAGGATCGCACTGGTTTGAAGCCAGCCTTGCTGGCTTAAGAGACCCTGTTTCCAAATAAAAAATATAAAATAGGTCTGGGAGTGTAGCCTGGAGGTAAAAGGGCTTCCAGGAACCCCAGTACCGCCAAAAAAAAAAAAAAAAAAAAAAAAGGGCAATAGGTGTAGCTCGGAGGTCAAATGCCCCTAGGTTCAACCCCCAGACCTGCAAACAGAAAAAAGAAAAAGAAAGAATATCTTTGACATCCTAAGGAGAAACAAGACCCATTAATTATTATTTATTTATTTATTTATTTATTTATTTATTTTTGGTGGTACAGGGGTAGAACCCTTCTACCTCCGGACTATAATCTCAGACCTATTTTATATTTTATTTGGAAACAGGGTCTCTTAAGCCAGAGAGGCTGGCTTCGAACCTGCGCGATCCTTCTGTCACTGCCTCCCAAGTGTGGGGATTACCGTGCGCCACCATGCCCGGCATTCATTAATTATTTATTCTTGTTCAGAGAGTGTGGATAACAACACTGGACTCCGAAGCTGACATAGTACATACATTGCTCACCCAGTTCAAACACGAGCCCTGTATGGCAACCCCAGCCAAAGTATGTTTATTAAGTAAGAACAGAATCTGCAGTCGGACAAAATGCTGCTCATGAAATATCAGAAACTGGTGTTGACTGAATCTTTTCTCTAGATATCCCTAAAACTTTCCTTTCTGGTTTTCTGTGTTTTGTTGTCAACTAGATCAATCTTTTCTTGGTAGAGCCCTTCCTCTTAATCATTCTCATCCCACCTCTTCTTAAACCAATAGAGTCTGCAGGACTTTTATACTCTGGTTTGGAAAGAGATGACAGAATTCCACAAGGCAATAAAAAAAAAAACCCTAACTTCCTAAGCAATGAAAATGTTGTGCAAATTCTTCTTCATTTTACCAATCGTAAATATCTTTTTTCCCCTTAGAGATGTCTTGTATCCTGCTCTCGCTCCAACCGACCCAAGGCAGTTTTTTCTTTCTTCCCAGTTTGGACTGTCTGCTCTACCAAATGCAAATGTGCCGAGTATGCTGTCCAGTCACGTCTGCTCAGGTAGGAGCAATAGATGTTCAGATGTGGAGTCACTGTGGACGGGGTGTCTGCACAGAGCTCACCACCATTTTGCTGACAACATTTGGAGATGGAATTAGGTGGTTGTGGTTTCTACAGTTGCTACCTAGGTTCAAATCAAGGTGCCACCACAGTGTGACTGAGTTTAAGTTGCTTAACTCTGAGAATCAACTTATTCATGAATAAACGAAGCATCACAGTGCTCCCATCTGTCTTGTCTTACATGTGAGGAACTGATGAGTTATAAGGAACGATCTGAGGATGAATGGGGCTTGGGACAGTTGACATGTGACCCGGGCTCGGGGTGGGGCTCAGTACAAAGCACTTGCCCTGCATGTATGAGGCTCTGGGTTCCACTCCTAGCACTGTGAACAAAAGAAAACAGGCCTGATAGGTCATGGGGAGGAAGTTGGCTTTTATCCAGAGTGAAAGGGCATTTATTATCTGACTTAAATTTTACCAAGACTTTTCTGGCTGCTGAGCTATGAACAAATTCAGGAAATAAGCTGATGAGAATTTAATAGGCTACTAGACTGGCCAAGATTATGATGGTGAGACCTGGTGAGGAAGAAATAGAAATTCTAAGAAATGGCTCATAATCCAGGTACTTGGGAGGCCCAAACAGGAGGATCACAGGTTTGGGGCCAGGTTCAGCAACTTAGTGAGGCACTCAGGAACTCAGTGAGATTTTGTTTCAAAAGCAAGAAATAAAAAGAGCTGGGGCATCTGGGTGTGGTGGTTAAAGCTTGTAATCCCAGTACTTGGAAGGCTAAGACAGAAAGGATCACAGGTTCATGGCCAGCCTCAGCTTAGTGAGGCCCTCTGCGACTTAGTGAGACCCTGTTTCAAAATAAAGAATAAAAAATAGGGCTGGGGGTATAGCTCGAAGGTAGAATGCCCCTGGGTTCCATCCCCAGTACTAAAAAAAAAAAAAAAAAGTCGAGTGTGGTGGCACACACTTGTAATCCCAGCGCTTGAGAGGCTGAGACAGAAGGATCGCACAGGTTCAAAGCCAACCTCAGCTACTTAGTGAGGCTCTCAGCAATTTAGTGAGACCTGTCTCCAAATAAAAGTATAAAAATAGGTCTGAGGGTGTAGCTGGAGGTAGAAGGCCTCTGAGTTCCATTTCCAGTACCACAAAAAACACCACCACCAAAAACGGTCAGGGGTGGGGGGTGTAGCTGAGGTAGAATGACCCATAGTTCAATCTCCAGTACCAAAAAAAGAAGAAAAAAAAATAGTAAGAAATGATTGAAGATGGATGTGGTGGCGCATGCTTGTAATTCCAGCATTTGGGAGGCTGAGACAGGAGGATCGCGGTTCACAGACAGCCTCAGCTACTACTAGTGAGGCCCTTTGCAACTCAGTGCAACCCTGTTTCAAAATAAAAAATAAAAAATAGGCCTGGGGATGTAGCTTGGAGGTAGAATGCCCTGGGTAAAAGAAAAGAAAAGAAAAGAAAAGAAAAGAAAAGAAAAGAAAAGAAAAGAAAAGAAAAGAAATAGTTGGATTGTGTAAACTATTTCTTTGGTAGAAACAACAGGACACTCATAGTTTGGTATGAGTGAGAGGTGAAAGAGAGGTATTAAGAATGACATAGAAATGTTTGAGATAAGAAATCAGGAAGGTGGAGCTGCTCTTCCTGAGTTGAGGACGGCTGAGGAGCAGAGTTCTTGGGGAGGGAGAGAGCAGAAGCTCAGCAGGCTCGTACTACCTCAGAGGCGCCTGCTAGACACCCAAGTGGAGGTGTCAGGAAGCAGCTGACGTCAGGGTGGACTTTTGGAGAAAATCAAAAGATAAGATCTTGGAAGCCATCAGCAAAAACGAGACTAGATATGATGGTGTGTGGAGAGAGTGTGAACAGCTCAGAGGAGGATCCTGGGCACAGTGACAGTCCGGAAGATGAGGAGGAACACGCGGAGGAAAAATGGAAGAACCAGTAGAAAGAAACCCAGGGGAGTGCACAGGCCTGGAGCCAAGGGAAGAAAGCGTTTTAAGGAGAGAGTGAGCAGCTGTGTCACGTATACCTCTCCTAGCAAGTGCAAGAAGAGGACTGAGAATGCATCACTAGAATCAGCACTATGTGGAGGTCATCAGTGGCCTTTCTCCTTTTCTTTCTTTCTCTCTTTCCCTCTTTTATCCCTTCCTTCCTTCCTTCCTTCCTTCCTTCCTTCCTTCCTCCCTTCCTTCCTTCCTTCCTTCCTCATGCTGGGCATCGAATTCAGGGCTTCACACATGCTAAGCAAGTGCTCTACCACCGAGCTACATCTTCAGCCCCAGTGATTAGTTTTTGTTTTGTTTTTATAATACTAGAGATTGAACCCAGTGCCTAGTACATGTTGAGCAAGCGCAGAGCTACATCCTCAGCCCTTATTATTTTTTTTATTTTCAGACAGATTTTCACTAAGTTTTCCATGCTGGCCTCAGACTTACGATCCTCCTATCTCCGCCTCCCAAGTAGCCTGGCTTGCAGATGCTGGCCACCATGCCCAGCTGCAGCGCTGATCTTGACAAAAGCAACTTCGGAGAGTCATGTCAGTGAAAACATGGCTGGGGGTGGGGGACTAAAATGAATTTCCTCACAATACCGAAGCTCATACTGGTGCCTCTGATCTCCCCAAAACTGTGGTCATGAGTTTCTGTTTGTCCCTGCTCCACAATTCCAATGCCTTTTAATAGACAGGAAGAGTATAAATGAAAAAACCTAGCACAAAAATGAATATGATTTGTGGCTGGGCCAGTGGATTTGAGCATTGCCTTACTCAGACATGGATCTACTTTAATGCAACAAGAGTGGGCATCCAAGCATCTGAAACTAGACCCACCCAGTGGAGTGGTTCAGTAACCTAATAAAATAATCCCAACAGCAAAGCCCCATCTGGCAGCAAGTTCCCAGTAATGTGTAGCCCATGGTTTCACGCAGCTGGTCAGCAGACTAGTGAAATGGTTGCATTACTGACTCCCAGGGATAAAGAACTCAGAAACTGCCAGTATTTGGGAAAATAAGCAAGCAGACCATTCACTTGTCCTGGAAATATAGGTCAAGTCTCCCAGCTCAATTCTGAAGTTTAAGGGCTTCAAGACAAGATGAGGCCTGTGTTCATCAGCTTTTTGATGCCTGTGACCAAAATACCTGACAAGAACAACTTAGTAAGAAAGGTTTATTTGGGCTCATGGCTGCAGAGGTTCAGTCCACAGACAGCTGGCTGCAAGACAGAAACATCATGGAGGAAGGGCATGGTGGAGGAGAGCTGCTGGTTTCATGGAGACCAGGAAGGAGAGAGACAGGGAGGTGCTAGGCAGAGATATAGTCCCCGATGCCACACCACCAGTGACCTTCCTACAAGCATAACTCACCTGCCTATAATTTTCACTACTTCCCAGTAAATCCACTCAAAGTATTACTCCATCAAATGTACTAATCTACTGATGAAGTCAGAGCCCTTGTAATCCCACCTTTCACCTCTGAACATTTCTGTACTGCCTGACACCTGGGCTTTTGGGGGACATACCAGATCCAAACCATAATAAAGCCTCAGCCCTCCTAAAGCGAGCCACTAAGTAAGTTACTAAAATAGAAACTACTACAAGGATCTACTTCAAAAATTGGGCTGTTAGGGAGGGAGTAGAGTACAGTTGAGCTGGCATTAAGTTTGAGGTTGCTTATTTGAGAAAGAGAAAAAACTTGTAATAAATTTGGTGAGTCCACATATCAGAGGATCCTAAAGTCCAGGCAATTAATACTGTGACCCCAAACCTGACTTCCCACATGGACTTTCTCTGTGCCCATGAGTAGTGTGCCGTGACATGGGAGTTTAGTGCCTGCCAGCTGTCAATAAAGGATTATCTTGAAGCACCAAACTATAAAAACCTAGAGCTTTAGTGGTCAGGGAATTTCTAAAGGCCATCTCATCTAACCACTAAATTTTACAAATAACTTTATTTTTAGGAACATCTTGTATGATTTATTTCAAGGCAGGTTATTAAAGGAATTCAGTACGCTCTATCAGCTTGGTGCAAAGAGTATATAAGAAACAAATTTTGTTCTTGTAATACACACGCTCTTTTTAGTAAGGGCAGATTTGTACATGTAAAATATCATTCAACAAGCTGTGTATAATAAGCACAGTTAGTCAGATATCACTATCATAGACTGTAGACCCATGCTGGTCTATGAGGTCTTTGTACAAATAACAGAGTAAGGGCTTAGGAAATTTCACAGCAGTTTAGCAGGGTAATTTTATGTCTGTTCATCAAATAATTTTAAATTATACTTGTATTTGGACCTGTTTTATTTCACTAGAATCCTACTTATTTATTTATTCTATTTTATTTTTTTATTTTTAAAAATTTTAGGAGGGTGCTGGGGATTGAACCCAGGGACATTCTACCTCTGAGTTACACCTCAGCCCTATTTTATTTTTATTTTTTATTTCAAAACAGGGTCTCACTAATTGCGAAGGTATCACTATGTAGCTGAGGCTGGCTGCGAACCTGCGATTCTTCTGTCTCAGCCTCCCAAGTACTGAGATTACAAGCATTTGCCACCACGCCTGGCTATTTATTACATTTTTAAAATAAAGTATTGGTCCATGGTGGGTTGAAAATGTAAAAAGAAAAACAAAACTGGTCCTTCGCCATGAATGGCTTGAAAAGTACCAGGATAAATTCTCAGTGTATTAGCCCAGAAAAAGAGAATGTCAATACAGCATGAGGTTGCCAGGCAAGAAGGGACATTGACAGCAAGGCGTGGTGGTGCACACTTGTAATCCCAGTACTTGAGAGGCTTAGACAGGAGGATTGCGGGTTCAAAGCCATCCTAGACAATGTAACGAGGCTCTCAGAAACCAAGGGAGACCCTGTTTCCAAATAAAGAAATAAAGTGAGGCTGGGGGTGTGGCTTGGAGGTAGAATGCCTCTGGGTTCAATCCCCAGTATACACACACACAAACACACACACACACACACACACACAGAACAAGAAAAACACAGTTTAGAAAATGTGTTTTACCATTTTACCTCAGATACGCTGAAAAGTCTAAATAGACTTTACATAACTTGTGTGTGTGTGTGTGTGTGTGTGTGTGTGTGTGTGTGTGTGTGTGTTACTGGGGATGAAACCCAGGGGTCTTCTACTTCTAGGCCACACCTCCGACCTATTTTATATTTTATTTGGAAACAAGATCTCACTAAGTTGCTGAGAGCCTCACTAAGAAACCTGCACGATCCTCCTGTCTCAGCCTCCCAAGTACTGGGATTACAAGCATGTGCCACCACGCCTGGCCATAACTTTATTCTTTTTTTTTTTTTTTTTTTTTTTTTGGTGGTATTGGGGGAAGAACCCAGGGGCTTTCTACCTCTGGGCTATACTCCCAGACCTATTTTATACTTTATTTGGAAACAGGGTCTCACTAAGTTGCTGAGAGCCTCACTAAGTAGCTGAGGCTGGCTTTGAACTTATGCTATCCTTCTGTCTCAGCCTCCCAAGCACGGGGATTACAAGCGTGTGCCACCATGCCTGGCCCATAACTTTATTCTTAAATTTACATTTTTTCCTGGGATTTCAGTACATTGAAAAGCACTCTTTAAAAAAAAGTCAACTAGAGCCGGGCGTGGTGGCACAAGCATGTAATCCTAGCATTTGGGAGGCTGAGACCTGAGGACTGCAATTCAATGACAGCCTCAGCTACTTAGCATGGCTCTTCACAACTCAATGAAACCCTGTTTCAAAAACTAAAGACTAAAAAATTGGGCTGAGGGTTTAACTCAGAGGTACAATGCCCCTGGGTTCTATCCCCAGTACTCAAAAAAAAAAAAAAAACCCATATTTTTTTCAACTAAATTTTTGACGGGATTTTTTTTTCCGGTACTGGGGATGGAACCCAGGGACATTCTACCTCTGAGTGACACCCCCGGCCCTATTTTTTATTCTTTATTTTGAAACAGGATCTCACTGAGTTGCAGAGGGCCTCACTGAGTAGCTGAGGCTGTCCTTGAATCGCAATTCTGTCTAAGCCTCCCAAATGCTGGGATTACAAGTGTGTGCCACCATGCCCGACTTTCAACCAAATTTTTGTACAAAAGAACTCTATCGGTTTTACTTCAAAGGTGGGCATGGTGGTGTATGCTTTTAATTTCAGTATTTGGGAGGCTGAGGCAGGAGGATCACAAATTTGCGGCTTAGTGAGACTCTGTTTCAAAAAAAAGAATAAAAAATAGGGTTGGGGGGGTGTAGCTCAGAGGTAGAAGTGCTCTGGGTTCAATCTCCAGTACTGCAAAAAAAAAATTTTTTTTTACTTCAAGAGATCAAAATAGCCAGGCATGATGGCTCATGCTTGTAATCCCAGCATTTGGGAGGCTGAGACAGGAGGATTGTTGTCCATGGACAGCCTCAACTACTTAGTGTGAGGTTCTTTGCAACTCAATGAGATCCTGTTTCAAAACAAAGCATAAAAAGTAGGTCTGGGGGTATAACTTAAAGGTAGAATGTCCCTGGGTTCCATAGCCAGTACCACAAAAAAGGGAGAGAGAGAGAGAGAGAGAGAGAGAGAGAGAGAGAGAGAGATATCAAAATGAGGTAAATGGGGAGATGCTGGTTACAGAGTACAGTTTCAGTTATATAGGAGAAATCAGCTTGCAAACCATATACAGCATGATAACCATAGTTAATAACAATGTAATGTGTACTTGAAAGTTACTAAGAGAGAGGATTTCAAATTACCACAAAAATGATAAATATAAGCCGGGTGTGGTGGCGCACCCTTTTGTAATCCCAGCATTCAGGAGGCTGGGACAGGAAGATTGCAGTTAGCCTCATCTACTTAGTGAAGCCCTCTGTAACTCAGTGAGACCCTGTTTCAAATTAAGAATAAAAATAAAATAGGGCTGGGGGTAGAATGCACCTGGATTCCATTCCCAGTACCGCAAAAAAAAAAAAAAAAAAAAAAAGAAATAATAAAGGAAGAGTTTAAAAAATAGGGCTGGGGTACTGCTTAAAGGTAGAATGTCCCTGAGTTCCATCCCCAGTACTGAAAAATATATATATATATATATATATATATATATATATATATATATATATATATATATATATATATATATATATAATATATATATAGTGGTGAGTATGTTAATTTGCTTGACCTAATCATCCCACCATGTATATATATTTTCAAAACCTCATATTGTATCCTATAAATATGCACAAATAAGACAAGAAAAGACAGATCAAAGATTCACAGCTCAACTTTTTCCATTTGCAGTATGGTAGGAAAATATCACCAATCATGAGACCAATAATTAAATAAAAGAACCAAAAAAATAATCTGGTATTTATCATGCCTTCAGTAAAGTTGATCTAAGATACAGAACAGCAATGACCTGATACCATTTCCAACACTGTGCTCAACTGGTGGTTTTTTATTTTGTTTTGTTTTGTTTTTAGATACTGTTTTAGATCATTATACTTCACTATTTTCAGTGCATTCTTTTAATTTGTTTGTGGGGTGGGATGGTGGTTGTTTTTTAAAGGTTGGGGCATTTTACCACCTGAATCCATAAGGACAGTGACCAGAAAGAATGAATTGATTCAAAGCCCTCATGCTTCCAGGTAACTTGATAACACTGTTTTATTTATTTTCATTGTATTTATGTATGTATGTATGTATGTATGTATGTATGTATGTATGTATGTATTTAGTGGGGTGGTACTGGGGATTGAACTCAGGGCATTCTATATCTAAGGTACACTACCAGCCCTATTCTCTTTTTATTTTTGTAACAGGGTCTCAATAAGTTGATGTGAGTCTCACTACTTGCTGAGGCTTCCCTCTGTGTGCTCCTCCTGTCTCAGGCTCCAAAGTACTAGGATTACAGGTATGTACCACCACACCCAGCTGTTTATATATATATATATATATTTTTTTTTTCAGCACTGGGTATCCAACTCAGGGGCATTGTACCTTTGAGCTCCACCCCCCAGACCTATATTTTTCTTAGTCTTTTAAAAAATTTTTTGAAACAGGATCTCACTGAGTTGCAAAGGGCCTCACTATGTAGCCAAAACTGTCAGATCCTCTGATCTCTGCCTCCCAAATGCTGAGATTACAAGTGTGTGCCACCACGCCCAGCTGTTTTATATATTTTGTATTCATTCACTTGTCCATCTGTACAAATGAATATATGCTTGCATGTGAAACACACACACTGATTATTTACAAGAAGTGTTTCACACAGATACAAAAAAGGAATAGACAAGCGCATGCACAGGCTGGTTAACAATAAGAGCAAGATGAATAACCACACAGTGCAGTGAGATGATCTGTCAATGTTTCATAATTAAAATGCTTAAATGTGATGCCGCTGAAATTCATATTAGCATTTCTGTCTAAAATTATTTTAGTCCTTGCTGGGTGTGGTGGCGCACACTTGTAATCCCCGCACTTGGGAGGCGGAGACAGGAGGATCGCACAGATTCGAAGCCAGCCGCTCTGGCTTAAGAGACCCTGTTTCCAAATAAAAAAGTATAAAAATAGGTCTGGGAGTGTATCCCGGAGGTAGAAGGGTTTCCAGGAACCCCAGTACCACCAAAAAAAAAAAAATTATTTTAGTTCTGCAGAAAGATAGGAACCAAGTTTGCCAACCCTGCTTCAGACTACGTCATCAGAGCCCAAAGAACCTCGCGTCAGCCCAGCAGTGGCCTTGGGCCCCATGGCCAGGAGAAGGAGAAGGCAGGAGGGATGGGTGAGAGTGGGCATGAGGTCAGTTCTCTCATCACTGACCCCGAGGAGTCCAGGCAACAACCAGTGAGCAAAGCAAAGTCAGCAAAGCACCAGCCTCTCTGCCAGTCCTGCTACCACCACTGACTTCCAGCCCAGAGAACTGCAGTAACTGCTTTTTGAGTTCCACGAAGATTGTGCTGAGGGTCCAGAAACCTCTCCCTAGTACTTGAGTTTCTTTGAGGATTCATCACTGGCAAGACTACCCTGTACTGCGTTCCCTTCCCCCCTGCTAGATGTGCCCTGTGTATGAGTAATATGTCTCTAATCCTTGGGATTTCTGGATGAGACTGAGCAAAACTCTTAACCTTCAGATCTCCCTCCAAAGTCTCCTTCCCACTAGCTTTCTGGTTTCCACCAAACAAACGTCAGATAAACATTTTGAGGGCACCAGAAAAGCAGAGATGCCTAAAGAGGGCAAGGGGCTGTTATCATTATATTTCTAAAGCTGGGCATGGTGGCACACACCTGTAATCCTAGTACTTGGGAGGCTGGGACAGGAGGATCACAGGTTTGAGGCCAGTCTCAGCAGATTAGCAAGACCCTGTTTCAAGATAAAAAATAATTAAATAAGTAAATAAATAAATAAATAAAATAAATAAAAGCTGCCGGGCGTGGTGGTGCATGGTTTTAATCCCAGTGCTTGGGAGGCTGAAACAGGAGGATCGCACAGGTTCAAAGCCGGCCTCAGCTACTTAGTGAAGCTCTTGGCAACTTAGTGAGACCCTGTTTCCAAATAAAGTATAAAAATAAGTTTGGGAGTATAGTCCCAGGTAGAAAAGTCCCTGGGTTCCACTCTCAGTACCACACCAAAAAAAAAAAAAAAAGAGCTGAGAGTGTAACTCAGAGGTAGAACATTCCTGGGTTTGATTCCTAGTACCAAAAAATACCAGTAATTTTTAAAAAATTATATTTCCAATGGTTTTCTTCAGTTGTATAAAATATTGGTTTGTTTTCAGGACAGAAATGGAAATGTATGCTATATACCAGCAAAGAAAAATAGAAAAAGTTAATCCCAGGGAACAAGGTGGCCTTGGGGTCCCATTCCTCTATGGTTCCAGCCCCCCAGCTGGACTAGCCATCTACCATGGCAGGAGCGTGTTCCCAGCCAGTCACCCGCATCTTCACAGAAACACCCTCCGAAAGCTTCAGGGAAACCCTGTTCTTGTGGCAACAAGACCACACTTTATGGAGAGCTGGGGGCAGAAGCATCATCGACTCAGGAGAGGTACCAGGAATCAGAAACCTGTAGACAGTGATCCTGAGAGTCCCAAAAGTCAAGCAGAAGAGAAAGTCCTAAACCAGAGGCATGTGAGTCCACGGGAAGGGTACGAGCGTGCAAAAGCCTCTGGAAGCGAAGTATGCCACTATCAGAAGCCACGCGGAAACAGTGAAAAGCCAGCTCCAGGCCTTGCCCAGCCCTGTGGAGTGCTCCCGCCCACCCACAGCAGACCCTGGGGGGCTCACACTGCCCCCCCACCCGCAAAGGCCTGGGATGGCGGGAAGGAGAAGGTGTCGGTGCAGGGGGTTGAAGCTTGTGGTGCAGAGAACCAGCTTTGCTCGCCAGTTCCTCCAGCGCCTCTGCTAGGTGGGTACCCAGGGGTCAAGGGCAGACCCTCACCAAAGCAGGTGGTCAGGCCCTCCCTTACGTCACAGGGAACTGTAACCGACATCTAGCATACCTCTCTATCTTTGCCAGGGACGTGCTACCTCTGAGCTATAGCCTATTTTATTTTTTATTTTGAAACAGGGTCTTTAAAGTTTCCTCTGCTTCAGCCTCTCTCCCAAGCACTGGAATTATAAGTGCGTGCACTATACCTGGCCATCCTTCTGTTGTAAATTAACTAGTTTATTTATTTTTCTGGCACCAGGAATGTTTTACCTCTGAGCTATACCACCAGCACTATTTATCTATCTATCTATCTATCTATCTATCTATCTATCTATCTATCTATTTATTTATTTATTTTTACTTTGGAACAGGTTCTCACTAAATTGCTGAGGACCTCCATAAATTGCTGAGGCTGGCCTGGAGCCTATGATCCTTCTACTCAGTCTCCCAAGTACTGGGATTATAGGCGCGCACGACCACACCCATCTAGCCTTCTTTTTTAAAAATCTTGTTTCGAATGACTTCTTGAAGCCATTTTACTACATCAGTTCTAGCAAGAGATATCTGTGGCACTCATATATTGCTAAACAGAGAACTTTCAACAAAGGCTGAGAAGGTAAGCGTGAGGAAACACTGGGAAACATATGAAAATTTTAAATTAAAGCCGGGTATGGTGATACACGCTTATAATCCCAGCATTTGGGAGGCTGAAACAGGAGGATCACAGTTCACAGATAGCCACAGCTACTTAATGAGGCTCTTTGCAACTCAGTGAGATCTGTTTCAAAGTAAAGAATAAAAACTAGGGCTGGAAGTCGGGCGTGGTGGCACACGCTTGTAAATCCCAGCATCGGGAGGCTGAGACCGGGGTAAGTGGTTCATGGACAGCCTCAGCTACTTAGTGAGGCCCTTTGCAACTTAGTGAGACCCTGTTTCAAAATAAAGAATAAAAAAATAGGGCAGAGGGTGTAGCTCGAAGGTCAAATGCCCCTGGGTTCCATCCTCAGACACGAAAAAAAAAATTTAAATTTAAAGTTTGATTTAATTAACTTTTTTTCAACACCAAGCCCACTAGCTTGTGCTTAAAAGCTATGGATTCTATCTCCTCTCTCTGAGTGTAGGGGAAAAAATAGACAAATTAAAAATAGAACAATTAAAAAATAGACAATTAAAGAGAGCTAATTTTCAATGTCCCTTTACTATTGTGATACCTTCTAACCTAACACACCACCACCAAAATCACACACTGAATAGTCTCTT
The DNA here is from genome assembly GCF_963383645.1 of Muscardinus avellanarius. Taxonomy (NCBI): domain Eukaryota; kingdom Metazoa; phylum Chordata; class Mammalia; order Rodentia; family Gliridae; genus Muscardinus; species Muscardinus avellanarius. The sequence continues at coordinate 105,873,713 of NC_137790.1, read as the reverse complement.
AGTTAAATATATATATATATATAATATATATATATTATATATATAATATAATATATATATATATATATGTATTCGTGAGGCTGAGACTGGAGGATTGCGGTTTTCAAACAGTCTCAGCTACTTAGTGGGGCCCTCCACAACTTAGTGAGACCCTGTTTCAAAATAAAGAATAAAATATAGGGCAGGGTATGTAGCTCAGAGGTTGAATGCCCCTGGGTTCCATCCCTAGACCTGCAAAAAAATTATATATATATTTGCATACACATATAAATACACACACACATCATGTATGTGACTGTGTGTGTGATAATAGAGATTAAACTCCGTGACATTGTAACTGTACTATACTCCAGCCCTTTTGAGTTTTTATTTTGAAACAGGGTCTCACTATGTTACTGCACTCTGTCCTCCATCCTGTGATCCTCCTGTGTCAACCCCCTAAATACTGGGATTACAGTTCTGCCCAACTGCACCAGGCTGAGAAAAAAAATAATAGCAAAACACAGATTTTTGGGAGACTGAGGCTGGAGGATCACAGGTTCATGGCCAGCCGCAGCTACTGCGTGAGACCCCCCGCAACTTAATGAGAGACTATGCTTCAAAATAAAGAATATAAGCCAGGTGTGGTGGCCCACACTTATAATCCCAGCATTCAGGAGGCTGATATAGGAGGATCGTGGTTCGCAGACAGCCTCAGCTATTTGGTGAAGTCCTTTGCAACTAGTGAGACCCTGTTTCAAAATAAAGAATAAAGCCGGGAATGATGGAGCATGCTTTTAATACCAGCATTTGGGAGGCTGAGACAGGAGGATCATGGTTCATGGCTAGCCTCAGCTACTACTTAGGCCCTTCGAAATTAGTGAGAAACTGTTTCAAAATAAAGAATAAAAAATATGGCTGGGGGTATAGCTCAGAAGTAGAATGCCCCTGGGTTCCATCCCCAGTACTGAAAAGAAAGAAAGAAAGAAAGAAAGAAAGAAAGAAAGAAAGAATAAAAGCCAGGCGTGGTGGTGCACGCTTGTAATCTCAGCATTTGGGAGGCTGAGACCGGAGGATCACGGTTCTTGGACAGCCTCAGCTACTTAGTGAGGCCCTCCGCAGCTTAGTGAGACCCTGTTTCAAAATAAAGAATAAAAAATAGGGCAGAGGGTATAGCTCGGAGGTCAAATTCCCCTGTGTTTCATCCCCAGACCCGCCAAAAAAAAGAATAAAAAATAAGGCTGGAGGTGTTGCTCAGAGGCAGAATGCCCTTGGGTTCCACCCCCAGTACTGCAAAAATAAATAAATAAATAAATAAAATTAAAATAAAGAATATTAAAATGGGGCTGGAGGGATAGCTCAGAGGTAGAAGGCCCCTGAGTTCAATCCCCAATACCACACACACACACACACACACACACACACACACACACACACAGATTTGAGGGTGTTTGAAATCTAGTGCCATTCCAACTGCTTCCCTACGGCCGGGTATGGTGGTGCGCGTCCATAATCCCAGTATTTGGGAGACCGAGACAGGAGAATTGCAAGTTCAAGACCAGCGTAAACAATTTAGCAAGACTCAGCAGCCTAGCAAGATCCTCCTGTTTTAAAACAAAAATAAAAGGGCTGGGATACAGTTCAGAGATAGAAAGTGCCTGAGTTCAATCCCAGTCTCCCCACTACACCGGCATCAAAGTGTTAATTTGATATTTTGGGTCTTATCTTTTGTTTTTGTTGTGTTTTGTTTTTGTGGTACTGAGGATGGAACTCAGGGGCATTCTACCTCTGAGCTACACCCCAGCCCTATTTTGTATTCTTTATTTTGAAACAGGGTCTCACTAAGTTGCAGAGGGCCTCACTAAGTAGCTGAGGCTGGCCACCAAGAGTGATCCTCCTATCTCAGCCTCCCAAGTACTGGGATTACAAATGTGCGCCACCACACCTGGCTTAATTTGATATTATGATAAACATAAAGCTAAATTCTTACCTCATCTAGAGAGTATGAAAATACCAGAACCAGAATATACCAGAACATGGTAGCATTAATTTGGAATTTGGGAGCGGGTAGCACAAAGCTGGGGCTTCTGTGGTTACTTATAATGCTGTCACTGAGAGTGTTTGCAAAGGAGGTTTCAGTGATGGCTGAACGTTTAGAACACATTTTCCAGTGCTTCTGAATATCCTTTAGGGAGGTTACAAATTGGCATGTATAAGGACTGCTCTGAGGTGACCGAAAATGACAGAAAATTCGTGCAACTACCCAGCCCTGTGCTCTAAGCTCCCCCTTCCCCCTGGACATTTTACACCATAAAGCAATTTCCTTTTCATTTTAAAGAAACCCACGCACTGGTTACGACTGGGGAAAATCTCTCTCTGGATGAAGATATTCAGAAGTGGACCGTGGGGGACGTGCATGGCTTCATTAGAAGCCTTCCAGGCTGTTCAGACTATGCCCAGGTGATGTCACATTTAAAAGTTCTCATCAAATTCAAGCTGTTTGCAATATATTTTCTGCATGATGAGTTTTGTCAAACTTGCATTTGTTCCAGAGAGGATTCCCAGTAATCTTCCCTTCTCGTGTCATTGTCTCTTCTGGGTCACATGCCCTCGCCCCGGGGCAGGGGAGGCTGGAAAGGCAGTTTCTGGCTTTAGTTTCTGTCCCATCAAGACTGGCGAGAAGTGGGAATTCTCCCCAAATTAGGAGGAAGTTCAGAGGCTGACCATCCAGAAGGGGTGAGGAATGTCTGCCACGTTCCCTGTGCATGCTTATCCCGCCATCTGTGGAATGCAGAGTTCAGTATCGGAAGTTTTAGGCTACTCATCCTCAATAACAGAAATACATACTTCATTCTAAAAGGACAAGGGAAGACACAGTAGATCTGAAAAGCAGGAAACAAACTACTTTTATTTGATTGATTGATTTATTTGTTTATTTATGGAACGCAGGGCCTACTGTATGCTGAATAAGCTCCCTACTGCAAGGAAAGAATACTATGGTCTAAATATAATATACAAGCCGGGCGTGGTGGCGCACGCTCGTAATCCCTGCGCTTAGGAGGCTGAGACAGGAGGATCGTGCAGGTTCGAAGCCAGCCTCAGCTGGCTTAAGAGACCCTGTCTCCAAATAAAATATAAAATAGGTCTGGGAGTGTAGCCCAGAGGTAGAGGGCCCCTGGGTTCCATCCCTAGTGCCACCAAAAAATAAAAAATAATAAATATAATATACAATTAACTGATACTAGAGCAGATGTGTGTGTGTGTGTGTGTGTGTGTGTGTGTGTGTGTGTGATACTGGGGGTGGAACCCAGAGGCTTTTCTACCTTCTGGCTACACTCCCAGACCTTTTTTTTAGTGTGTGGTACTGGGGTTCCTGGAAACCCTTCTACCTCCGGGTTACACTCCCAGACCGATTTTCATATTTTTATTTGGAAACAGAGTCTCTTTAAGCCAGAGAGGCTGGCTTCAAACCTGCGTGATCCTCCTGTCTCTGCCTCCCAAGCACGGGGATTACAAGCGTGCACCACCACGCGGCCCAGACCTATTTTATACTTTATTTGCAAACAGGGTCTCTCTAAGTTGCTGAGAGCCTCACTAAGTAGCTGAGGCTGGCTTCGAACCTGCGCGATCCTCCTGTCTCAGCCTCCCAAGCACTGGGATTACAAGCAGATTTTTTTTTTTCTGCTCTCAGAGATGTTTTCATATAGTGTAATGCTATTAACTTTTTTCTTGGGTGGGAGTTTCTGTTTATGGGACTTATGGAAACCCCATATAAAGCAGGAACTAAGGGTATGGCTTCTGAAACCAGAAAGTACAAAGTGAAATCCTAGCTTCTCCATTTTCAGGATGTGCAGCTTAGAACAAGTTTCCTCTCTTCTCTGTGCCTCAGATTTTCACCTGCAAAATGAGAATAACAGTGATAATACAGTTTCAAAAGGCTTGCTGTGAGCATTAAAGAGTACCTCACCTGGTCCTCCTGAGTACGCAGGAATGCTCATTTCATTATTGGCCTAGTCTGATAAAATTTTTTTTCACCTACTACCTCCTGCTCAATGGGCACAACCTACTTGTTTTGTTATTTGTCGCTAGTCTTGGGTAGGCCCCTTTTTAAATTTATCTAAACCGCTGCTGAGCGTGGTGGCGCACGCTTGTAATCCCTGCGCTTGGGAGGCTGAGACAGGAGGATGGCGCAGGTTCAAAGCCAGCCTCAGCTACTTAGTGAGACTCTCGGCAACTTAGTGAGACCCTGTTTCCAAATAAAATATAAAATGGGTCTGGGAGTCTAGCCCGGAGGTAGAAAGCCTCTGGGTTCCACCTCTAGTAACACCAAAAAAACAAAACAAAACAAAAATTTATCTAAACCACTCATCAAGTCCCACATCAACCACAAGTGTAATGAGGTTATTAAATTCCCCAAATAGCCACAAACAAGCAACCCTTTGTATAATAAACTCGTGACGTCTGACTTTTGTTGGGTCGAATTAGTTTGAACCCTGGTTTTCTTAATCAGTCAGTGGTCCATGGTTATTAAGGTGGTTTGTACTGGACCGCTCTGGCAATAATGCTACATGTATTTCACACTTTATGATCCCAGTGTCCCTTTGTGAGTGATACACAGAAGTCACATGAACATGAGCAACCCACATTTTGCCGACTCACTCTGTCCCACTAACAGGATGGCAGTACCCCCAAGAAATGGTATCAGTTACTCATACAGGTTTCTCAAATGTGTTTAAGATTTTAAAGTCTTCCCCTCGGAGGGACTGCAGGCAACATGGGCTGTCCTGTGTAGGCTTTCCTTGCTGTGCGCTGGGGGCTGCTCTGCACAGGAGCAGGGAGACCCTCCCCCGGCCCAACAGCGCTCACCCGACCCTGACCCCAATCCTGGCCTTTGTTCAGAATGTCCCTTAGAGCCCAGCACAGTGGCGCCAAGCCTATAATCCCAGTACTTGGGAGGTTGAGGCAGGAGGATTGCAGGTTCAAGGCCAGCCTCAGCAATTTGGTGAGACTGAGCCTATTAAGACCCTACTTCAAATCAGAAAACAAAATAGGTCTGGGGGGTAACTTGGAAGTGAAACCCTCTGGGTTCAATCCCACTACCAAAAAGAAAAAGAAAAAAGAAAATGTCCCATCGAATTTTATTTACTTAATTACTTTCTTTCTTCTTTCTTCTTTTATTTTCTTTCTGTACTGAGGATTGAACCTCATTGGCATTCTACTTCTGAGTTATACCCCTCTATTTTTTATTTTGTGATGGGGTTCTCACTAAGTTGCAGAGTCTAGCCTCGAATCTGAGATCCTCCTTTCTCAGACTCCCAAGTACTGGGATTATAGGCATGTGCCACAGCACCAGGCCTCACGGCCCATTTCTTTAAACCAGCTGGACCAAGCCCCTGCGATAGTCAGAGTTACACCCACTGCCTTGGGAACCATCTCAGCAACCTCCAACCACCGCCTCCTGTAGATAAAGCAAGAAATGGATGGGGCGGGGGGGGGGGGGGACCACAACTAAAACCCAAAGCAACTGAATTGAGGGGTTAGCGGCTCAGCTGTTTAGGGATATGCAGGAGAGCCTGCAACTCATGGTTACTCTAAGTAAATGTCTAAGTCAGAGAACTCAGCAGATAAAATATTACATCTCTAGAAATAATTGAAATAAAAAAATAGATATTTTACATGTGGCCCAAATTGCTCTGGTTAGAATTAGGGGGCACACCTGAGGGACAGGGGACGCCACGTCCTCGTCCGGGGACCCCGCGCACTCCATGGCTTGGCTGCGTCCTCACACCGTCCTCCATGGCTGCCTCCCCTGGAGGTCGGTCCACGATTTCCCTCTCTTCGTGTGCTCGAGCGTGGCCCGTCGTGCTCCCTGGAGTCCTACAGTCTTCCCTGAGTCGTGCTCCCTGAGTCCTAAGGAGCTCAACTCTCCTTACCATGATTCTCTCATTTATAAAAACGCATGCTCTTAGTGAGTCTTAGGCAATGGGCACTGCAGTAGACGTAATTAAAATGATCTTCTGCCAGGTGTAGTGGAGCATGCCTGCCATCCAAGTACTTGAAAGGCTGAACAAGAAGATCACAGGTTGGAGGCCAGCCTTGGCAATTTAGCAAGACTTTTTTTTTTTTTTTGGTGGTACTTGGGGTGGAACCCCCAGGCTTTCTACCACCAGGCTACACTCCCAGACCTATTTTATTTTTTATTTGGAAACAGGGTCTCACTAAGTTGCTGAGAGCCTCACTAAGTAGCTGAGGCTGGCTTTGAACCCTTGCGATCCTCCTGTCTCAGCCTCCCAAGCGCGGGGATTACAAGCGTGTGCCACCACACCTGGCTTTAGCAAGACTCTTAAGACCTTTAGTGAAAATCCTATCCCAAATAAAAATAATTTTAAAAGGGGCAGTGGGAGTATAGTTTAGAGGTAAAATACCCCGGGGTTCAATCCCCAATACCAGTACCAAAAAAATTTTCTTCTAAATATAACACATACTTTTATATATAAATATATAAATAATTTATATATAAAATTATATATATAGATATCTTATTTTTGCAACTGGTAAAAAACTGAGCATCAAGTTGACTGAAAGGGAAAACGTTTGGAAAACATATACATATATGTGACTGCAAATCTATCCCTTTCATTAACACTACTCGCTGGGCGTGGTGGCGCACATTTGTAATCCCAGCATTCGGGAGGCTGAGACCGGAGGATCAGTGTTCACGGACAGCCTCAGCTACTACTGAGGCCCTTTGCAACTCGGTGAGACCCTGTTTCAAAATAAAGATTAAAAATAGGGCTGGGGATGTAGCTAGGAGGTAGAAAGCTTCTAGATTCCATCCCCAGTACCGCAAAAACAACAACAAAACAAAAACAAAAACTACTCTTACAGCTGGGCATGGTGGTGCATGCTTGTAATCCCAGCGCTTGGAAGGCTGGGACAGGAGGATTGCACAGGTTTGAATCCAGCTTCAGTTTCCAAATAAAGTATAAAAGGGGTCTGGGAGTACAGTCCAGAGGTAGAAAAGCCCCTGGGTTCCACCCCCAGTACCACCAAAAATTAAAAAAATAAAAATAAATTGTTTTTAAAAACCCTGTTTAAAAAAAAAAAATAGCCGGGCATGGTAGTGCACGCTTGTAATACCAGGAGGCTGAGATAGGACGATCACAGTTCACAGACAGCCTCAGCTACTCAGTGAGGTTTTCTGCAACTCAGTGAAACCCTGTTTCAAAATAAAGAATAAAAGCGTGGTGGCGCACGCTTGTAATCCCTGCGCTTGGGAGGCTGAGACAGGAGGATCACACAGGTTTGAAGCCAGCCTCAGCTACTTAGTGAGGCTCTCAGTAACTTAGTGAGACCCTGTTTCCAAATAAAGTATAAAATTGGTCTGGGAGTGTAGCCTGGAGGTAGAAAACTCCCTGGTTTCCACCCCCAGTACCACCAAGGAAAGGAAGGAAGGAGAAAGAGAGAAAGAAAGAAAGAAAAAAGAAAGAAAGAAAGAAAAAATAGGGCTGGGCATGTAGCTCAGAGATAGAATGCCCCTGGGTTCCATCCCCAGTACTGCAAAAATAAATAAGTAAATAAAAATAAAATGTAAAAACTGCAGCTTGGAGGTTGAATGCCCCTGAGTCCAATCTTCAGTACCACTAAAAAAAAAAAAAAAAAAAAAAAAGAAAGAAAGAAAGAAAGAAAGAAAGAATAAAAGTAAAAAAAAGCAGCCATGACTTTAACAAATATGAGAAAGAACAAATGTAAACTGCTCTTGCGCGAGCCCATGCATTTGGTACACCAAGGCACGAGGGCTGGAGGGGCACCAAGGCCTCTGGGGCTATGGGCAGGTACAGCCAGCTGGGTGCGGCAGGGCAGTGTGCTGTCCTTACAGCTCGCCCTGACTTAAATGCTGCGGGAAATAAACAGCAAAAGAGGAGAGAGTGAAGACAAAGAGGGGATTTTCTTTTTCTTTTTCTTTTCTTTTCTTTTTTTTTTTTTTTTTTTTGCGGTACTGGAGATAGAACCCAGGGGCATTCTACCTTCAAGCCACACCCCCGCAGCCCTATTTTTTTTTCTTTATTTTGATACAGAGTCTCGCTAGATTGCAAAGGGCCTCACTAAGTAGCTGAGGCTACAAATCGCCAAAGTCGAAGAGTGAACACCTACAGCAAATGCGGAGGGATTGTCTTACCTGTGCCCACTAAGCAGGACAGTGGGAGGAAGGATCAGGTTAAACTTTCATTGTTCTGCCTTAGAGGGAATTCTTACCTACTTGTTTCTTTTTCTTTTCTTCTTAAATTAAAATAAATTCTTTTCTTTTTAAATTCTCTAATAAGGTAGAGAGCCACATGTGCCTATAATCATAGTAGGTGGAAGGCTAAAACAGGAGGCTTGCAGGTCGAGGACAGCCTCAGCAAGTAGTGAGACTCATCAACCTATCAAGACCCTGTTTCAAAAAAAAAAAAAATCGGATAGGGGCGGGAGGCTGAGACAAGAGGATCGCAGATTCAAGGCCAGTCTCAGCTACTTAGTGAGACCTTGTTTCACACACAAAAAATAATATAAAACAGCATAGCTTGGAGGTAGAATGTCCCTGGGTTCAATCCCCAGCACCATTTTTATTTATTAAAAAATAAAATCAAGAAGTTCTATGATCTGCTGAAAATGAGGGAAGACTGTGTGGGGTCCAGAGTTGGAGGCGCATGGCTTCAAATAGGAGAGAAAGTTTGTGAGTGAGCGCAGGATTGCCAGGTAGGTTGGAGATCATGATATTATTTTTCTTCCAATTAGTCTAGTTTTTTTTTATTCATTTCTTTATTTTCCTGGAATCTTTGTCCATGGTCTCCTTCCTAGAGGAAGGAAGGAAGGAGGGAAGGAAAGAAGGAAGGAAGGAAAGATAAACTCAAGTCAGGACAAACAGTCCCTGCTGGAAAGGTGCAGGATGACAGTTCTCACCTTGTCCTCCCTCCCTCTCCAAACAGCTAAGCAGCATGGAAGATGCCCACCTGTGTCTCTGAGATGAGTTCATCTGGGGCTCTTACCCACGTGTCCATCTAGGCAGCAATGTCTACTGCACATCTTCTGGTAATACCACTCTACAGTAGAGTGGGAATAAAACATGATCCTGCCCTCAGATAATTACTTTTCTAAGCTGGATTGAGTTCTACAAACAGAGAATTATAGTCTACTCCAATAAACGACTACAAAATTGTTCATTCCACTGGAGCAAAGAAAAGAGAGCAATTAAGCCAGGCGCGGTGGCGCACGCTTATAATCCCAGTACTCGAGACGCTGAGACAGGAAGATCGCGGCTCTTGGCCAGCCTCAGCTACGTAGGCTTTCCAAAACTTATTGAGACCCTATTTCAAAATAAAGAATAAAAAATAGAGCTGGGGACCTGGTGTGGTGATACACGCTTGTAATCCCAGTATTTGGGAGGCTGAGACGGGAGGATCCCAGTTCGCGGACAGCCTCAGCTGCTTAGGACCTTTGCAACTCAGTGAGACCCTGTTTCAAAATAAAGAATGAAAAATAGGGCTGAGAGTGTAGCTCTGAGGTAGAATGCCCCTGGGTTCCGTCCCCAGTACAAAAAAAAAAAAAAAAAAAAAAAAAAAAGGAAAGAAAAAGAAAAGAGAGCCAGGCATGGTGGCTCACGTTTATAATCCTAGTAACTTGACAGGCTGAGACAGGAGGATCACAGATCCGAGGCCAGCCTCAGCAACTTATGAGGCTCTCTGTAACTTAGTGAGAGCCTGTTTCAAAATAAAGAATAAAAGCCGGGTGTGGTGGCACGTACGGTTGTAATTACCGCGCTTGGGAGGCGGAGACAGGAGGATCACACAGGTTCGAAGCCAGCCATGCTGGCTTAAGAGACCCTGTTTCCAATAAATAAATAAATAAATAAATAAATAAATAAATAAATAAATAAAATAGGTCTGGGAGTGTAGCCCGAAGGTAGAAGGGCTTCCAGGAACCCCAGTACCACCACCAAGAAAAAAAAAAAAAAAAGAATAAAAAATCAGGCTGGGAGTGGAGCTCAGAAGTTCTATTCCTGGTACAAAAAAAAAAAAAAAAAGAAAAAGAAAAAAAAGAAAAGAAAAGAAAGAAAGAAAAGAGAACAACTAAAAATAAGTTTGAGGCTGGGAGTGTAGCTCAGTGGTAGAGCACTTGCCCAGCATGTGTGAGACCCTGGGTTCAATCCCTAGCACCATGATAGATAGATAGATAGATAGATAGATAGATAGATAGATAGATAGATAGTTTTATAAATTTCTGTACTGTCCCCAAGCAGTCTTTAATGTTTCTATCAAAACTAAAATATCTGTATATAGAACCAAAAAGTTTTTTTTTTCTTGTGGTACTGGGAAAGGAACTCAGGGGCATTCTACCTCTAAGCTACACCCCCAACCCTATTTTTTATTCTTTATTTTGAAACAGGGTCTCACTCACTGAGTTGCAAAAGGCCTCACTAAGTAGTAGCTAAGGCTGTCCGTGAACCATCATCCTCCTGTCTCAGTCTCCCAAATGCTGGGATTACAAGCGTGCGCCACCATGCCCGGCCAAAAACTTCTTCTAAAAAACATTTGAACAGTGCTGACACCTTTTGTATTTGATAGGTATTCAAAGACCATGCTATTGATGGAGAAACTTTGCAGTTACTCACAGAGGAACATCTTCGGAGTACCATGGGACTGAAGCTAGGGCCGGCACTAAAAATCCAATCACAGGTACGGCGATTTCACATCACCAGATACATATTAATGGTGTGACGCTTATGAGAAATATGTTGCTTTTATCTTGTTGTAATATAAATGATGTTTAGCCTCTGTATTGAGCCTTTTCTTTCTGTGGTTGGGGCAACATAGAAGAGAAGGGGTCCAGAAGCAGTGCTGGAGAGATGATGCACATTCTTAGGTGTGTGGGGAAGGCAAGCAGTGGAATGCTGGTAAATGTTTAACAATGAGGTCTCTAAAATGAGTGCTGGGCGTGGTGGCGCAGGCTAGTAATCCCAGTACTTGGGAGGCTGAGACAGGAGGGATCGCACAGGTTCAAAGCCAGCCTCAGCTACTTAGTGAGGCTCTCAGCAACTTAGTGAAACCCTGTTTCCAAACAAAATATAAAATAGGATGGGGCTGTAGCCTGGAGGTAAAAGGCCCCTGGTTCCATCCCCAGTACCACAGTACCACCAAAAAAAAAAAAAAAAAAAAGAGCCAGGCATGATAGGGCATGCCTGGAATCCCAGTATTTGGGGGGCTGACACAGGAGGATACCAAGTTTGAAGTCAGCCTCAGCAACTTAGCAAGACCCTGTTTCAAAATGGAAAATGAAGCCAGATGTTGAAGTGAGGTTTCTGATAAGTAAAATAAAAAATTAAATGCGAGTAAAATAAAAATAATGTGCGTACGGCGGAGTGTGAAAAACACGAGAGAGGTCCGGTACACATTGCATGTAAAGTTTTAATGGCATGGCTCTCCCGGGGATCAGGGCGAGGCACCGTGGGGCCCGCGCGCCTGTCCGAAGCTAGAGGACGCGGGCTCTCCTTTTAAAGGCATGCATCTCGCGAGATGAGGGTTTACTCGCGGGAATGCCCAATTCTCGCGGGGGTTTCAGCCCCTCCCTTGCCATGCAGAGGTCATGTGACACAAAGTCACATGAGTGCAGGACCCAACTTAACATTCCGGCCTTTTGATGGTAGGGATAATGGATGACGTTGGACCCTCTAGCTTCTTCCTGCTGTCAAGGGGCGTCGTCAGGGGCCCCAGGCCGGGAGGAGTTGGGAGTCCAGTCCCCCAGAAGGGGGTGCAGGTGGGTGCATAGCTGCAGTGCGAATTGGAGGTTACCCTGGACAGCTTAGTGATGTGCGCTTGAGGAGGCTTGAACAGGCAAGGGCCTGAGCTGGCAAAGAGGATGGAGGTTGAGGGATCCAGGAGCCATCAGTCTTCAGCCAGGCTGAGTAGGGCCAGCGGCGGGGCCGGGTCTGGAAAGGTGCTCCCCCTGTGTTGAGGCACCTGGGGCTCACTCTTTTCCAAGGGCACTGTTCCAGTGGCCCTCCTGGCCGCACGCCGAGCAGTCTGATTGGTAGGCGTGGCTTTGCCCCACTTGAGGCAGGCTCCTGGAGGTAGTTGTTGTTGCAGTCCTCCACACCTAGGTGGCGCTCCAGGGGGCTGAGCCGCCACCGCCAGCCGAAGGGCAGCTACCAGGGATCTGCTTTTTGGCAAAGTCGGAGTGTATGCTCCATTTCCGCCTGTTTCTCTCTGGAATTAAAACTTAGATGCTATGTTAAGGTTCTGTCAGCTGCAACGGACCTATACTCACAAAGAGCTCGTCCCGAGACGGGTGTCCAGCAAGAATGGCAACGCGGACTCCGCACGGGCAGACAGAGAGTGTCGCCCCAGCCCCGGCCTGTCATTTCCCGCAGCACCTAGGGCGCGCCCGAGCGGGCCACCCAGCAAAATTGCAGTCTGGCGCAGGCCAAGATGGTGACTGTGACATCACCAGGCAGTGACTATGCGCCATCACAAAATGGCAGCTGGCAGGAAAATAAATGGAAGCTGATGGGGGAGAGCATTTGGAGGGATACCAGACCGCTTATAAAAGTTCCTAACTATTCCTGGGCCACCGCAACCTATTTCCCAACTCGTATCAAGGCAGACAGGCTCTCAGGGCATCTGCTAGTATAAAGGTTCGACTCCCCATAATTGGTTCGCAGGCGGAAACGAAGAACAGGAAATGGGCGTCCCCGATTTCCCTGCTCAATCGTTCGGAAACAGAGGTTAAGAGATAGGGAAGAACGTCTTCATTCCTTCTCAAAACCGGAGGATGACCTGATCATCCACAGGGTGGTCCCAGTGGACCGGGGGACAATGGGTCACCAAGCGCTTGGATTTTTGGGTCCCAGTGGACCGGAAGACCCAAGTCCGGAACCCGCTAACCAAGGGAAGGAGGCAGTTTACCGGAGTGAAGTGTTGCCAGCCAGCGCTGGCTGCGACAGAAGCGCTGAGAAGCTGCTGGGAGCGTGGTGGAGCTGGGGCGCGTGGATGCCGGTGGCTGGTGTGGACGGCACTGGCGGCTGGCGCAGGTGGGATCAGTGGGGGTGCGCAGGCGGCATGGCTTGCCGGGCAGGCGGCGTGGAGACAAAATGGCTTCCAGGCACGCGCCAGACGCTGAGGCTGGGCCCCGAGGAGCACCGCCAGTGAGCCTGGCTCGGGGCGGGTGGGGCAAACCGGCCAGAGGTCCCGGCGGTGACCGGAGAACCAAGCTGGAACGGTGCTTTAGGAGGTCCAAGCGGCAGGCAGAGGTCCTGGCCCACGCAGGCAGTTGGCAGGCAGAGCAAGTGCCAAGCTGCCTGGCTCGGGCCGGAAAGATGGCCGCCGACTCCTAGGATTGGTTAGGAGTGGAAAGTGGGAGGGATTAAAGATTGTGAGGCCTCCAGTGAGGCCATGAGGTGGGAGGGGTTAAAGATGGCGAGGCCTCCAGTGAGGCCATGAGGTGGGAGGGGTTAAGGATGGCGAGGCCTCCAGTGAGGCCAGGAGATGGGAGGGGTTAAAGATGGTGAGGCCAAGATGGCGGCCCCCCAGTGATTCCACGTGTCCAAGATGGCGGGCCAAAGCTGGCGACCCCCCCCCCCAGTAATTCCATCTGGCTGCTTACCGGAATGGCCAGGCCCAGGCAGCAGGGATGGGCAGGCACAGGGTGAAGGGCGCCAGGGCGCAAGTCCGAGTGGAGGAACCAGCTGGAGCGCGGGCTGGACTTGGCGGGCTGGGGGCTGTTTAGCAGAGTGGCGGCCACCTAGATGGAGGAGGCAGGCGGCCCCGGCAGGCGGGTCTAAGCAACGCCAGGCGCGGAGAAGACATAGGCGCGCCGTGTGGCGCAGTCCGCGGGCGGCGCGGTCCCATTCCAGCGGCGGGCAGCGTGGGCAGGCGGGAACGGCGGTTTTAGGAGGTCCAAGCAGCAGGCAGAGGTCCTGGCCCGTGCAGGAGGTCAGCAAGTAGAACAGGTGCCAGCATCACCCAAGGAGCCTGGCTCCGGGCGGGTGGAACTAGCAGCCTGGCGGCCGGTGGAGCCTGCACGCCCCGGCGGTGGTGGCCGCGGAAGATGGCCGCCGGCGCTCTGGAAGAGAGCACATGGGGCGGGAAAAGATGGCCACTGGCTCTCAGCAGAGCACGGGGCCGAAAAGATGGCTGCGGGCTCTCAGCAGAGCGCGGGGCTGAAAAGATGGCCGTGAGCTCTCAGCAGAGCTCGGGGCTGGAAAGATGGCCACCGGCTCTCAGCAGAACTTGGGGCCGAAAAGATGGCCGTGAGCTCTCAGCAGAGCTCGTGGCTGGAAAGATGGCCGCGAGCTCTCAGCAGAGCTCGTGGCTGGAAAGATGGCCGCGAGCTCTCAGCAGAGCCCGGGGCGGGAAGAAGGCCGCCGGCTCTCCCGGAGAGCGCGTGGCCGGAAAGACGGCCTTGAGCTCTCAGCAGAGCGCGGGGCCGAAAAGATGGCTGTGAGCTCTCAGCAGAGCTCGGGGCTGGAAAGATGGCCGCGGACTCTCAGCAGAGCCCGGGGCAGGAAGAAAGCCGCCGGCTCTCCCGGAGAGCGCGGGGCTGAAAAGATGGCTTACGGTCCGGGCAGGCACGGGGCAGCAGCGGCGGCAGTGGTGGGAGCAACGCCTGCAAGCGGAGCGCTGGTGTGGGACCTCACAGTCGAGCTGCTGGCGGGTCGGAGAGTCCGGGGCTCAAAAAGAGAGTAAAAATAAAAAGAGAAAACAGAAAAAAAAAAAAAAAGGAAAAAAAATGGGGAGGAACCCAAGAGTTCTCCCGGTTCGGCACCAAATGATAAGTAAAATAAAAAATTAAATGCGAGTAAAATAAAAATAATGTGCATACGGCGGAGTGTGAAAAACACGAGAGAGGTCTGGTACACATGGCATGTAAAGTTTTAATGGCACGGCTCTCCCGGGGATCAGGGCGAGGCACTGTGGGGCCCGCGCGCCTGTCCGAAGCTAGAGGACGCGGGCTCTCCTTTTAAAGGCATGCATCTCGCGAGATGAGGGTTTACTCGCGGGAATGCCCAATTCTCGCGGGGGTTTCAGCCCCTCCCTTGCCCTGCAGAGGTCATGTGACACAAAGTCACATGAGTACAGGACCCAACTTAACAGTTTCTTGAGAAGAAACACTGCGTTTCCTTACCGGATTCTTCTCTGCGGCGAGCAAAGAATGACACCCGCAGACAGCAGGAAGGGGAGCAAGAAGTTTATTGGAAACAGCAGAGAATCGGGAAAGTGGCAGAACACCCCTAAGGGCTGTTGGGACTCTGGTGCCCAGCAGCTGCCTTCAGGACAATACTTGAGGGTATCCCAAGCCAAATGCCTTCAGTTGCAAGCTGCTTTCTCCCAAAGTCCACGTGATCTGCCAGAAAAGAAGTGCAGGTCACCCCTAGGGGCCCTGGTCGGCCTTGATGTCCAGCAGAGGCCTTTAGGTCACTACCCGAGTGTAGGCCAGGCCAAGTGCATTTAATTGCACCCCACCTTCTCTCAAAGCTAACGTGACCTGCAAGAGAGAGAAAAGTTCTCCAACAGGGAGGGGTTCCCAGAGTGGGTAACCATCCTGGTGACTGGTCTAGGGGTTTATATATCTCTGTAAGTCCTCTGTTACTTGGAGTCTGGGAGGCAGTTCTTAAAATTTGCATAGGGTATTTGCATGTCCTTGAGGGGTCTCCTTCTTTCAGTAGAGGTGTCAGGCTTGCTCCAGGGATGTCTCCAGGGTTTGTTGATTAGTAAACAGATGGTTTTATGAAGCTTTGGCCATTCTTATCTCTGAAACTTGGAAGGGCTGGTCTCTTTTTAGGAGCCTTGGAAGTTAATTAGTATTTGTTGCCCCTCAGGAAATTAAGTTTTTCTACCGAAGCCTCTTCCCTACCTGCCTACTTCTTTTCTACCTCCTCAATGTGGTGGCACATGCTTGTAATCCCAGTACTTGTAAGGCTGAGACAAGAGGATCACAGGTTCCCAGCCAGCCTCAGCTACTTAGTGAGGTACATCACAGCTTAGTGAGACCCTATTTCAAAATAAAGGATTAAAAATAGGGCTGGAGGCCAGGCGTGGTGGCGCACGCTTGTAATCCTGTAATCCCCGCGCTTGGGAGGCGGAGACAGGAGGATCGCGCAGGTTCGAAGCCAGCCACGCTGGCTTAAGAGACCCTGTTTCCAAATAAAAATATATTTAAAAAAAATAGGTCTGGGAGTGTAGCCCAGAGGTAAAAGGGCTTCCAGGAACCCCAGTACCACCAAAAGATAAAAAAATAAACATAAATAAAAATAGGGCTGGAGGTGTGGCTCAGAGGTAGAACTCTGAATTCAATCTCCAGTACTAGAAAAAAAAAAGTTGCAAAGCTGGGCGTGGTGGTGCATGCTTGTAATCCCACATTTGGGGGGGCGGGGGCTGAGACAGGAAGATCAGGGTTTGAGGCTAACCTCAGCTACTTAGTGAGGTCCTCTGCAGCTCAGAGACCCTGTTTCAAAATAAAGAATAAAAAATGGGGCTGGGGGTGTAGCTCGGAGACAGAAAGCCCCTGGGTTCTAGACTGAGGGCTCCGCCACTGGCCAGCTAATAAAGGCTTCAGTTGGCACATTCCCCTGGACCCTCATTTACTGCAAAAAAAAAAAATAATTTTTTTTGGCTTTGTTACATCACTCAGTTTTTGGCAATCCCGTCTGAGCATGTGCATACCTCCTCAAGCCCAGCTGAGCTGCTATATTTCAGGCACCATCTGCCACCAGAACAGGACAGAGCTGCCACAGAAGCAGGGGAAGGTCCAGCTGATGACAGATGTCAATAAAACAGAGCAGTCCTAGTGTCCTGGGGGATTGAAGTAGCAGTTGGAAGGCTCTGAGTAACATCTGGAAGTTTCAGAAGGTGACTGCTGTAGGCAGGTTCAGCGATAAATGAGGGTCCAGGGGAATGTGCCAACTGAAGCCTTTATTAGCTGGCCAGTGGCGGAGCCCTCAGTCTAGGAATCTGACTGGAGGGGTGCACAGGCTGGGGGGGTAGGGGTTTATAAGGGAGAAAAATCACAAGCTGGTGATCCATCTATTATGCTAAAATAAGCAAGCAGGTTTACAGAAGCAGAAACTTGCAGTTAGTTATCTGATATGCAGTTTAGCTTTTCTGGAACACAAGGTCTTGGTGTTTTGGTCAGGTGCTGGGTGACACCTGGGCTGAACCTAAGGTCAGAATTTTGGGAGAGATCCTTGGTCTACCACAAATCGCAGCAAGCAATTACTTTAAAAGTATGGGCCTATTGAGTACTGTAGCCTAAGAAAGGACAGGCCACCTGGGCCATTGTGATGAAAAGTGTGGCCTATTAAGGGCTTTAGCCTAAGAAAGAGCAGACATTGCAGGGTGAAGATAATTAAGTTTCTAAATCTTAAAACTATATTTTTCTCCTTTCTTTACAGTTTGCCTCCTTTTTAATTTTGCTATTACATGACTAGGGAAGAGTTCATAACATAACAAAATCTCAGCTTCCAAACTGGAGAATAAGGACAATACCCCATGATAGCAGGCAGCCAGGAAGGACCCCACCCCAACTCCAAGTAGAAACTTAGTACCCATGAACAAGAAGGAGGGTGGGAGAAGAAACAATGCTGGGCTTGGGAACTGAGATCATTGTTATCAGAACAGAGGCAGTGGGAGGCCGGAGCTGTGACTGGGTGGCCTGGGTTCCATGCAGGGTCAGGTGTTAGCAGAGCAGCTGAAGCCCCGTGTAGGATCTCAGTGCTCGCATCCAGGCCTGGGCCACAGAGCAACCTCCTTCCTGTCCCTCTGGTGACCAGCCATGGGTTTATGCCACCTAAAGAATTCTGGCACACACCTGTAATCATGGTACTTGGGAACTGAGACAGGAGAATCACAGCTTTAAGGCCAGCTTCAAAATAAAAAGTAAAAGGGCCAGAGGATGTAGCTTGAAGATAGAATGCCCCTGGGTTCGATTCCCCCATACCAAAAAGAAAACAAACAAAAAAAAAAAAAGAATCCTGGCCTCAGCCAGGAGAAAGACTGGTGGAGGACTGGGGGTGTCGTGGGTGCAAAGTTGAAATTGAGTGGGAGTCGCATGGGAGACAAAATGCAGCAAAGGAGTGTAGGGGTGCTGGGAAGCAGGCTGGAAGAAGCACTCCCCCCGCCCACTGACGCGCAAGAGGAAATATCCCTCTCTGCCCCCGAGCATTGGGCACCTCCTGGGTCTCCCGCATACCGTGGTTGCTACCCTGATATGGAGGGACCTTGGTCTGGTTCGATCCCGTGGGCATGAGAGGGGATTCTGCGGGTGCAGTGGCTCCCACAAGGCTCTCTTCCTGTTTGTTCTGTCCTATTCGTTCTTTAGATTCTGTTTTTGCCAAAGTTGTCATAATAGCCCCAACCTTGTATTCAGATGGTCCCTAAGAAGAGAAACAACTGAAGATAAGCTATAGAACCTGTTTCCCATTGCTGGGGGGAAGTGGGGGAACTCACTGCCATTTAGAAATGGTTGCTAGCTGGCGTTTCCTGTTTGGGAATTTTTTTTTTCTGGAGGTGGGCCATGGGCTTTTCTTTTAGATGTAAACTTGTATAGGGATTTTAAAAGTGTCCCATCTGTGATGTGGGCATTCATTGGGCCTATCAAGCCTACGCTATTTAAAGGGGTTTCTTCCTGGAGGGGATTCGACCGTGGGCTACTCCCTTGGTCGGGGGGTTTCCCACGAACCAGAATTGCCTCCCAGACGCTGGACGATCACGGTCATTCTGGGGGAACTCCTTCTCGCTCCAGGAAGGTACATACCTTTTGGGGTGCAGTGGTACTAGGACCACCAGCGAGATGCCCTGGAAGTCACATTCAGAGCTGCAGTGATGCAAAGGCTGCTCTATAGTTGTTTTAAAGCTCAACAGCTCACTGGCTGGAGCTAAAACTGCTGCTGTTCCCCACTGGCCCACAGGCCAAAAAGCCCCATGAAAATTACTGAGCCACGTGCTCCGCGTTGACCCAAGACGTTTGGTGCCAAAAATGTTATGGATTGGCGAAACTTTCCCCAGGGATTCTCGTTAGACCCCTGGGAATAATTTCCCAAAAACTCCCCAAAGAAACAAAAACAGAAAAAGAGGAAAAGATAGAAACACAGGAGATAGAAATACAGCCCCATGCCAAAATGGCATGAGGGGATAACTCGAATGAGTACACCCCAGGGCTTACACGTGGACTTGGCCTTTTATACCCATGACCTCCATCTTGTTTGTGTGACTCTGATGTAGTAAACATCCCTGTAAGGTACCTCCCCTTAACCCTGAAAGGTACCTCCCCCAACCAGGTGTGGCAAGGTGTCTCCTTACCATGAAGGTCGACCCCTCCTACCATCTTAGCTAGCTTATCCAATCATATCTTGATAGCCAGGCCCATTTCCCGAGCCTCCTTCTGTACCTCAGAAAAGTGGGAGAGGACGAGACCTTTGGGAGTTATGTGTGCTTGTCCCGTTGTTAAAATTAAACAACTTATTCTATATTTTTCTCTTAAAGCCACTTAATACTGTATTTACAAAGCTTTATAACCAAAATCCTTATTATTCTCAGCCGAGTGGGATGGGGGAGTTATAAGTCTAGGGGTATGATTTTAGAACTCTGGCAGCTAATCCTTCATCCCGAATTGCTCCCCCCAGTCCTTAAGGGCTACAGGTGGTCGGAAAACTACCTGGGCAATCGGTAGAAGTCCTTCACCTAGACCAGAGTCTGGGATGGGCTCTCCTAGTGTTTCAGGTCTGTAAGTGTGCTGTATTAAGGAGGGGACTTCACCAGGTTGTTATCCTAGTGCCGTATACCTCCATGATGTCTCAGGCAAACCTGCCCTCTCTAGCAGAGGTAGGCTAGTCCGGAGAGCTGGGCGACCACCCCTTATGTGCACTCCCCTGGCGGACTGTTAGAATTTATCTTTAACAGATGTCGTTGCTCAACCCCACCCAATATCGGCTGTTTCCCTAGCCAAATACCTTAGAATAGCAATCAATGAATATTAAATGGATATCATAAAAACTTAAGCATGCAAATTATCACTATAATTAAAAGAGCAATTTCTAAATTTAGAAGAATTATAATTAACCACTGATTATAAAACATTTACTGGTACCAATACTCCAAAATAACATACAACAAAAACAACAAAATTGCAAATCCAATCACAAATCCCAATTGTTTCCATTCACTCCACTTTCTTCAATCATATGGACCGGTCCTTTTCACACTCACACACTCACAGTTAGGATCCTTGATGAGGCCGAATGGAGTCCACTTCACCGGTGGCAGATCGACTTCTTCGTTGGATGCCAGGATTCCTTCTTTGCTCAAGCACAGAGGACACTGTTCCTCTCTCAAAACCTTCTTTGTTTGAGCACAGAGGACATTCTAACTCCCTTCTCATGAAGAAACTCAAGAATGGAGCTCCCCCTCTCACAGAGAGACTTCCACCGAGAGCCTCCTATTGGAGGTCACTGGTCTTCAACTTCCGACCCGGCGTCCCGGCGTCAGGGCCTTGGCTAGGGGCCCAGGTCAGCACCACCACTTCGGGCTAGGGGCCCTGGTCAGCACCACCACTGGAGGTCACAAGGGACTTTATTTTTTTTTATCATCATATCTTATATTTCTGTTTTATTTTTTTTAATTAATTTATTTTTTAAATTGGTGCATTGTAGTCATATATCAATCACATTGGAGTACAAGACTTGAGAGGATATACAAGCACACATCATCCAATTAGCCCTCCTCCAGCCCCCATCCCATTCCCTCCCCCTCCCTCCATCCCACACTTCTTTGGTGATTTACTTTGATACATTTGTTTATGTACCTCCTGCGTTTTAAAGAGGCTCCGTCCTCCAGTATTACATACCCTCTGATTGGTCACATTAGTTGCTTCACTATAGGGCCCTTTCTATAGCTCAAACAAGGGACTTTATACCCAAGCCTGTTCCTCCAGCCCAGGGCGTCACAAGGGCCTTACCACAGCGTCCTGCCGCCCAAGCCTTTTCCCCCATCTGAGGCCGTTGCCTCCTGACTCGATCAAGGGTCACAAGGGCCTAACACAGCGTCCTGATGCCCAAGCCTTTTCCCTTGTCTCATACCAGGACTTACAATGATGTCTCGCAGCCTGAGGGCTCCAAAATGAAACCTCTGCCCCTTGGTGCCGTTTGCTAAATGGGGAAGGGGCTTATCCCGGACGAGCCCCCATATGAAGGGTCCGAGAATCGCCCACCAACCCAAATAACGAAGGACTCACAAGAGATGTAAAATGCTAGCGAGGATTATTGTGCTGCAGCTCTGTCCTGGTAAGCCAGGGGTCAAGACCAAGACACTAAATGGTCGGGGTTTCGACCCAGAGCTCACTCCACAGTCTGACTTTATAGCCCCAGGAGGGAGTGGTCACACACGTCAGGGCCCGCCAAAAGTCCGAGCCCGCCAACCTTAGAATACAACCAATCAGATACAAGGACAAACAAGTACATGCATCCATACACGTCAGAGCCTGCTAAAGACTGCTTATCTCCTTATGGTATGTGTTCGTTCCCTAGGGCTGCCTTTCCCACCCACCTTGGCTGGGCCAGGCTTATCTCTGCACTGAGGAATCTGCCTGGAGAGCAGATTAGCATGGCCTTGTTCCCCAGGCCGGAGGGGGAGTGCTAATCTGGTCCCATGTACAAAGACCTTGGCCGGCAAGCTGGAGATTAGAGGCTTTGACCTGGTGGGTCCCCTACCCTGGTCCTTGAATCCTGCAACCTGGGCAGCTGGGCTTAGTTAACTTCTCATGCTAGGAGGGGGAAGCGCTTCTTCCAGCCTGCTTTCCAGCACCCCTAGAGGAGTATAAATCCAGGCACCTTTTAATTAATTGACGCCCTTAGGCTAGGTCTGCCTAGGGATACTGTGGGGGAGGGGCTGATAGGTCAGTGGAGAGAAAAGGAGTGAGGGTATTTAAGTAGCCCTGTCTTGGGGTGGGCGCTAGTGAGGCAGGAGAGTGTCAGTCCTCTCAGGACATCTCTGCCCCACCTCCACTTCTGGCTTCCGGGGCTCCGGGGCCTCCTGTCCCAGCTGCAGAGTCCTGTCCCTATTAGTGGGATCGATCTCTTCTGAGAACCCTGGAGAAGGGCAGGTTGGAGTGCACTCGGAGTGTCATTCCGAGTGCAGATGATCCACAAAAAGGGGACCTGGAAAGCGAGGTCACCCAGATACCCAGATGTGATTTTGTGTGTGTGTGGTGCTGGGGATTGAATCCAGGGGCATTCTACCTCCAAACTATACCCCAGCCCTATTTTTTTTTTTTTCGGCACTAAGAATGGAACCCAGGGGCCTTGGACCTCTGAGTTACACCCCCAGCCCTATTTGTTTAGTCTTTTACGTGTGTGTGTGTCTGTGTGTGTGTGTGTGTGTGTGTGTGTTACTGAGGGTGGAACCAAGGGGTTTTTCTACCTCCAGGCTGTACTCCCAGACCTATTTTATACTTTATTTGGAAACAGGGTCTCACTAAGTTGCTGAGAGCCTCACTAAGTAGCTGAGGCTGGCTTCGAACCTGTGTGATGCTCCTGTCTCAGCCTCCCAAGTGCTGGAATTACAAGCATGTGCCACCACACCTGGCTTTAGTCTTTTTAGTTTTTGAAACAGGGTCTCGCTGAGTTGTGAAGGGCCTCCCTAAGTAACTGACGCTGTGCACGAACCGCAATCCTCTGGTCTCGGCCTCCCAAATGCTGGGATTACAAGCCTGTGCCACCATGCCTGGCCCTACCACTATATGATTCTGAAAGGGGGGAAAAAAGGCCCTACAGTCCTTCCCGGCTCTAAGAACTCACACTACTGTATACATGCCTGAAATTATCTCAGACTCCCTACCATCTGTGGTTAGTGCTGGGCTCTCAAAAGAATTCATAGACTTAATTACTATATATATATATATATATATATATATATATATATATATATATATATATATATATATCTTTTTTTCTTTTTTCGGAACTGGGGATTAAACCACCCAGGAGCATTCCACCCCAGCCCTATTATTTATTCTTTATTTTGAAACATGGTCTCTGTACCAGTGTTGGAATGGCCTAGGAAGATTTGGGAAAGCTCTGATTATTAATATATTTCAAAAGAAAATAATTGGTATATTTCAAAATAGTTGTGTCAAAATGGCAGTAGACATGGGTAAAGAAAGAACTTGGTTTCTGCCTAAAACAGGCAGTGTAAATCACCTAGCTCAAAGTAATTAACAAGTCAATAGAGGAGAGCAAGGGCTTCCTCTTTCTAAAGAGACAGATCTACATGATCTAGGGAGGATGGGGCAGGGTTTGACCTTGCCCTTCATGAAAGGAGACACCTCACCACACCTTGCTAGGGGAGGTACCTTACAGGGATGTTCTCTACGTCAGAGTCACGCAAACAAGATGGAGGTCATGGGTATAAAAGTCCGGTCAACATGTAAGCCCTTTGGTGTATTCATTTTGAGTCACCCCCTCATGCCATTTTGGCATGGGGCCGTATTTCTATTTTCTGTATTTCTATCTTTTAATAAACTTCTTTAAATCTTCAGCAGCTGTCCAAGCTATGCATATTTGTTCTTAGCTTAGGACAAGAACCCGCGATCATTTTCTGTTTTGGGTCATTTTTGGATTTTGTTACGGGTTGGGGAAAAGTGTGTCCGGGACCCTCGCAGGGGTTCCCGGGGAACAGTTTCCTCAAACCATAGTCTCCCAATCCGTAACAGTCTCACCAAGTTGCGGAGGGCCTCACTAAGTAACTGAGGTTGGCCACGAACCTACGATCCTCTTGTCTCAGCCTCACAAGTACTGGTATTACAGCCTGTGCCACAACACCCTGCTACACTTACTATAATTATTTTGTCTTCGAAGGTCTCTCAGCATGTGGGAAGTCTGTTGTACAAGAAAACTCTTTCCCTTTCTACGCCTACAAGACAAGCTGTGCATCAATCAGCAGACACAGCCCCTCTTTGGGATTCTAACTTCTATGGTGAGATGGTAACCATCCCGTGTTCCCAGAACACAGTTCCTCAAGGAATCCAGCAGGACAATGTGAGGAATTAAAAACCGTCCAGAAGCAGGAGATATCTTCACCAGTTTTCAGAGTCTAAGATGTTAGCAAGGGCACGTGAGAGTTTCCCTGGACCACAGGAAGGACACAGGAGAGAGAAGACCAACCTCCTGGAGTTTGTCCTACCAACTTCCTGCCAGGGCTGAAATGACCCTAGCTCCAAGGAGCTGGAGACTTTTCTTTGGAAGAAAAATGGAAAGAATTCGCAAACATCACGGAAGCTACACTACAGTTGAATGTTTCTATGAGGATTTTTGTGTGTGTGTGGGGGGTCTGGGGATAGAACCCAGGGGCATTTTACCACTGAGCTACAGCCCCTGCCCTACTTTTTATTCTTTATTTTGAAACAGGGTCTCACTAAGTTGCCGAGGGCCTCGCTAAGTAGCTGAGGTTGTCTGTGAACCACGATCCTCCTGTCTCAGCCTCCCAAATGCTGGGATTACAAGCATGTGCCACCATGCCCAGCTCTCTATGAGGCTTGAATCCAGTGGAATTCTACTTTTGAGCTACACCCCAAACCCCTGTTTAAAAGGTTTTTTTTTTATGTATGTATGCATTTATTTATTTATTTATTTATTTATTTATTTATTTATTTTTATAGTACTGGAGATTGAGCCCAGGGGCATTCTAACTCTGAGCTACACTCCCCAGTCCCTTTTTTTTTTTCCAGTACCGGGGATGGAACCCAGGGGCATTCAATCTCTGAGCTACACCCCAGTCCTATTGTTTTTTAAAAACACATTCTAACTGTTGCAGAAGGCCTCAGCAAGTAGTTGAGGCTGCAAACCTGTGATCCTCCTTTCTCAGCCTCCCAAGTACTCTCAGCCCTATTTTTTATTGTTTATTTTGAAATAGGGTCTACTAAGTTGACGAGGGCCTCACAAAGTAGCTGAGGCTGGCCTTGAACCTCCAATCCTCCTGTCTCAGCCTCCCAAGTACTACGATTACAAGCATGTGCCACCATGCCCAGTTCAAAAGTTTTCATTTATTTTTTTATCTGTCTTTAGATAGAGACAGGCCTAGTTTTCTTCTCCTATTAACTTGTTAATTACTTTTAGCTACATTGGAATAGTTGCCTGCTTTTAGGCAGAAACCAAGTCCTCGCATAGATTTGCCCCTCACCCAATTTTTGAAATATATTACTAATCATAGCTTTCTCAAATCTTCCTAGGCCATTCCCAATACTGGTACACTGAATGCTGCAAAAGTTTTTATTTTTACTGTTTTTTGTTTTTGTTTTTGTTTTGTTTTGGTTTTTTTTGCGGGTCTGGGATGGAACCCAGGGGCATTTGACCTTCGAGCCACATCCCCTGCCCTATTTTTATTCTTTATTTTGAAACAAGGTCTCACTAAGTTGCGGAGGGCCTAAGTAGCTGAGGCTGTCCACAAACCACGATCCTCCGGTTTCAGCTTCCCGAATGCTGGGATTACAAGTGTGCACCACCACACCCAGCTAAAGTTTCTATTTTTAAACAAGGGCTCACTAAGTTACTGAGGGCCTTGCTAAGTTTTTGAGACTGGCCTCTAACTTGGAATCCTCTTGTCTCAACCTCCCATGTCCCAGGATTAATGTCCTATGCCACCACACCCAGATTTACTGGATCTTTCCTAGTGAAGAACTTACTAAAGACATGATGCAAGGTCACTGTTGTGTTTTCTGCCTGGTGCTCTCTGGCATTTTCTTTGGGTCACATCTTTAGGAAGCCAGTCCCATGGACAGCCCCACGTGGCCAAACTTGGTAATAAGCCTTCTCAAGTCTGCCAACAACCACATACTTTACAGGTAAATGAAGTGTAATCACTCCCACACCTTGACAGCAGCTCATAAAAGATCCTGAGCCCTAGCTACAGTCACTCCTGGATTCCTGAGCCTCAGAGACTGAGATGAGACACATGTGTTTTCTCTAGCCTCTAGTTTTGGAATAATCTATTGCACAGCAATGGAGAACTAAAACAAATAAGATGCATTTAATAAACACAGATAGCTACCTACAGCTCCTTTTCGACTTAGAAAGTAGGTTTGTTTTTTTTGTTTTTGTTTTTTTTGGTATGGGTAGGGAGTAGAACCCAGGGCTTTCTACTTCCGGGCTACACTCCCAGCCCTATTTTATATTTTATTTGGAAACAGGGTCTCACTAAGTTGCTGAGAGCCTCACTAAGTAGCTGAGCCTGGCTTCGAATCTGTGCGATCCTCCTGTCTCAGCCTCCCAAGCGCTGGGATTACAAGCAGAAAGTAGCTTTTGAAGTCATTTCCCCACAAGCTAATTTAGCTTAGCGTTGTTTTCCTTTCCTTTTACTATGAAGGCAACAGAGTTTTTTTTTCCTGACATTCAACTATATTATACCATCAAATATGAATCACCAGTTTACTCTCTTGGTCCCTCTGTTGAGAGGAAGACAGGAGAAAACAAATCTACTTTGATTTCAGATATTTGTTTTGTATAAGATACTTATGATGCCAATAAGCTGATGAAAACATGTCAGGATTTTTACCTCTTGAAGCTGGAAGCTGACATAGGAGGATAGAAGGTTTGAGATTAGCCTCAGCAATTTAGCAAAGGCCCTTAACAACTCAGTGAGACACACACTTGTAATCCCAGGACTTGGGAGGCTGAGACAAGTGCATCACAGGTTCAAGGACAGCCTCAGTGATTTAGCTCAGGAAAAAGAAAAAAGAAAACCCGAAAAACACCTTGTTCTCTCTTTCCCTCTTATTCTTCTGATCCTCAGTATACTAAAGAAATATTTTATTACATAGCCTTTTTTTCCAGCATTCAGAAATTTCATAAAATGTCTGGTGTAAGTTAGCAGGTGCTATGGTGGAGGATAAAAAGAAAGGCTTAATTAATATTCTTAGTAGCAAAGGGATCATGTGGTTAAATCCATTTGTATGTGTGTGTATGTGTGATGCTGGGGATTGAACCCAAGGGTATTCTACCTCCAATCTACTTCCCCAGCCCTATTTTTTATTCTTTATTTTGAAACAGGTTTCACTGAGTTGCAAAGGACCTCACTCAGGAGTTGAGGCTGTCGGCAAACCATGATCCTCCTGTCTCAGCCTCCCAAATGCTGGGGTTATAAGGGTGTGCTCCCACACCCAGCTCTGCTTCACTCCATTTGATGATTTGTGTGTGTGTGTGTGTGCCAGGGAGCATTCTACCTCCAAGCTATACTCCCAGTCCTTTTTATTATTATTATTCTTTATTTTGAAACAGGATCTCACTAAGTTGTGGAAGGCATCACTAAGTAGCTAATGCTGGCCACGAACCTTTGATCCTCCTATCTCAGCCTCCCAAATACTGGGATTACAAGCGTATGCCACCAAGCCTGGCTTGATGATTTTTAAATTTCTTATTTCTTCCAAATTAGTCAATTGAGTTGGCAACTGACTGATTTGAACAGATGTGTCTCAGTGTTGCTCTGGGGGAAATGTTCTGATATGCCATCCTGGCAGGCACTATCATCAAAAGAAGCACTGTGCTTGTCCATACCAACACTGCTTGTGTGTGTGTGTGTGTGTGTGTGTGTGTGCGCGTGTGTGTGTGTGTGTGTGTGTGTGTGTGTGTGTGTGTGTGTGTTGTACTGGGGGTGGAACCCAGGGGCTTTTCTACCTCCAGGCTATATTCCCAGAACTATTTTATACTTTATTTGGAAACAGGGTCTCACTAAATTGCTGAGAGCCTAAGTAGCTGAGGCTGGCTTTGAACCTGTGCGATCCCCCTGTCTCAGCCTCTCAAGTGCTATTACAAGCGTGAGCCACCACATTCAAGTGCTGAGATTACAAGTGTGAGCCACCATGTCCGGCACCCAACACTGCTTTCTTTCCAGACTCCTGGGTACCTTTTAACAAGAGGGACACTTCAATAACAGATGATTTTGGAGACTGAGAATTCTGCTTTGATTATCACATAGAAAAAGGTTTTAGCTCTTCCTCAAATGTTGCTTTAGTCTTACACTGACTCTGTACTCTATGAAAATAAAGACACGTCTCAATGGCTACCCAAACCCCTCTCTTTCATTTATAAACCAACTACAGTAAAACTGGTAAAGAGGGTATTAACACATGGAGCATTCTGTTTAGACAGTTGAGTGAATGTTCACAGGATGGAGTACTATGCCACTGTACTGTTTCCTCTATGGAAGTATTATAGCTACTAAGAAGAAAAGTAGAATTTGATTATCCTTCTGTTGCATCCTTAGGACATAAAGGACATAGGCAAGAGAAAAAAAAAACAGGTATCATTGAGCCAGGGAGTCGCAAAGGAGGTAAAATACCAGCCAGGTTATCAAAAGCTGCTGCTTTATTGGGACCCGGCACCCTCAGGGAGTCAGCAGGCCGTGGGGGAAGGGACCAACGAGCCACGCGTTTGGAGATTGCACATAGTCCCAATTGGCTGCCTGAGTCACGTGGCAGAGCAGAAGCACGGATGTGTTATAGGCAAGCCACGTCTGTAGTCTCAGGACCTCTGGAGTCTGTCTTGCGATGTTTGTAGTCTCGAGGCACCTGGAGTCTTGTGTTATCTCTGCTTCTGACTTCCAGGGTTCCGCCTCCTGTCCCTGCTGCGGGGTCACGTGGTGGGAGGGGAACCCGAGTTATCAATCATGAGCCTCCCATGGAAGTCCACAAAACCCCACGTGAAGTAATACTACCGAGCAACAATTTTTAACCTGAATATAATTAAACCTCTAGATACACAAAATAATTTGCAGGAAACACAGAAGACAGAGGAATATGCATTATACAGTTATAAAATAGGAATAAAAAGCAAGTTTATGAGAAATTATATTGTTGAAATGACCTGATTTGCTTCAACAAATAAATTGCAAGGGAAAACAGAGGAAAGAAAAGGAAAAGACCTATAGTTTAAGAGATTCCTAGCCAGATACAGTTTCTCCAGTCTGAGCTACTGAAGAGGCTGAGGCATAAAGGTCACTTGAGCCCAGGGTTTTGAAGCCAGCCTGGGCAACAAACAGAGACCTCCTTTCAAAAACAAACAGAAACTGGCCAGGTGTGGTGGCCCACGTTTGTAATCCCAGTACTTGGGAGGCTGAGACAGGAGGATCACAGGTTCCCAGCCAGCCTCAGCTACTTAGTGAGGCCCCCAAAATTTAGTGAGACCCTGTTTCAAAATAAAGAATAAGAAATAGGGTTGGGGATGTAGCTCAGAGGTAGAATGCCCCTGGGTTCAATCTCCAGTACTGAAGAAAGAAGAAAAGAAAAGAAACAAAAGATCAACATAAAAGTTTGAGAATAAAATCTGGGTGTGGAAGCACACACTTGTAATTCTAGTGCTTGGGAGGCTAAGACAGGATGACAATCAGTTAGAAGTCGAAGACAACTTAGGCAAGTTAGCAAGGACCTCTCCAACATAATGAGACCTCGTTTTTATTTATTTCTTTATTTTTATTTTTATATTTATTTATTTAGTCATTTATTGGTGGTACTGGGGGTGAAGCCCAGGGGCTTTCTACCTCCAGGCTATACTCTCAGACCTATTTAAACTTTATTTGGAAACAGGGTCTCACTAAGTTGCTGAGAGCCTCACTAAGTAGCTGAGACTGGCTTCGAACCTGTGCAATCCTTCTGTCTCAGCCTCCCAAACACGGGGATTACAAGTGTGCACCACCACAGCTGGCTGAGACCTTGTTTTTAAAAAAAAAATAAAGTCAGAGCTGGGCATAGTGGCACATGCTTGTAATCTCAGTACTTGGGAGGTTGAGACAGAAAGATTGCAGGTTCAAGGCCAGCCTCAGCTACTTAATGAGGTCCTCTGCAACTCAGCGAAACCCTGTTTCAAAATAAAAAAGCCAGGCGTGGTGGCACATGCTTGTAATCCTAGCATTTGGGCAGCTGAGACCTGAGGATTGCAGTTCGCAGACAGCTTCACCTACTTAGTGAGACCCTGTTTCAAAATAAAGAATAAGATGGCCGTGGTGATGCACACTTGTAATCCCCGTGCTTAGGAGGCTGAGATAGGAGGGTTGCACAGGTTCGAAGCCAGCTTCAGCTACTTAGTGAGGCTCTCAGCAACTTAGTAATACCCTGTTTCCAAATGAAATATAAAAAATAGGTCAGAAAGCCCCATTGGTATAAAAAATAAAAAATAAAGGAAGAATAAAATATTAGGAAGCCGGGCGTGGTGGCACAGGCTTGTAATCCCAGCATTTGGGAGGCTGAGACCGGAGGATCGCGGTTCGTGGACAGCCTCAGCTACTTAGTGAGGCCCTCCGCAACTCAGTGAGACCCCGTTTCAAAATAAAGAATAAAAAATTGGGCAGGAGGTGTAGCTTGGAGGTCAAATGCCCCTAGGTCTATCCCCAGACCCGCAAAATAATAAAATAAAATAAAATAAAAGTAAAACATAGGGCTAGGGGTATAGCTCAGAGGTATAACACCTCTGGGTTCAATCCCCAGTACCACACACAAAATAAAAAATAAAAAAAATAGGATTGAGGGTGTAGCTCAGAGATAGAGCTACCCCCACCACCACACCACCATAAATAAATAAATAAATAAACCCCCACACCTCCATAAATAAATAAATAAATAAACCCCCCACACCGCCATAAATAAATAAATAAATAAATAAATAAATAAAGTCAGGTTGGGAGCAAAACGTGAAGATAGAATGACTCTGGGTTCAATTCTCAGTACCTTCCCACACACAAAAAAAATTGAAAAATAGTGGTGTTGATTGTAAAACATTGTGAATATAATTATATGCTTAAAAATGATTGTAATTGAACCGTGCATGGTGATGCATGCTTGTAATCCCAGTACTTGGAAAATGAAGAACAGGGGATTTCAGGTTTGCCGCCAGTCTCAGCTACTTAGTGAGGCCCTCCACAACTTAATGAGACCCTGTTTCAAAATTAAGAATAAAAAAAGCTGGGTGTGGTGGCACATGTTTGTAATCCCAGGATTTGGGAGGCTGAGACAAGAGAATCATGCTTTGCAGGCAGTTTTAGCTACTTAGTGAGGCCTTCTGCAACTCAGTGAGACCCTATTTCAAAGAAATAAAAGAATAAAAATAGGGTGTAGATTGAAGGTAGAATGCCCCTGGGTTCCATCACCAGTACTGGGGAAAAAAAAAAAATAGGGCTGGGTTATAGCTAAGAGATAGAATACCCCTGGATTTAATCCCCAGTAA
The DNA here is from genome assembly GCF_963383645.1 of Muscardinus avellanarius. Classification (NCBI taxonomy): domain Eukaryota; kingdom Metazoa; phylum Chordata; class Mammalia; order Rodentia; family Gliridae; genus Muscardinus; species Muscardinus avellanarius. Next base: position 105,842,503 of record NC_137790.1, on the reverse strand, counting down.
CACACACACACACACACACACACACACACACACACACACACACGGTTGCAATTGCAAATTTTGTGTAATATATATTTAACCTTTTTTTTTTCAGTACTGGGGATGGAACCCAGGGGCATTCTACCTCCAAGATACACCCCTAGCCCTACATTTTATTCTTTATTTTTAAACAGGGTCTCACTAAGTTGCAGAGGGCCTCAATAAGTAGCTGAGGCTGTAGGTGAACCCAAGATCCTCCTGTCTCAGCCTCCCAAATGCTGGGATTACAAGCATGTGCCACCAAACCCAGCTCAGCCCTGCACTTGGGAGGCTGGGACAGGAGGATCACACAGGTTTGAAGCCAGCCTCAGCTACTTAGTGAGGCTCTCAGCAACTTAGTGAGACCCTGTTTCCAAATAAAATATAAAATAGGTCTGAGAGTATAGCCCGGATGTAGAAAGCCCCTGGGTTCCACCCTCGGTATCACAAAAAAATAAAATAACCTCTTAGCCAGGTGTAGTGGTACACGCTTATAATCCCAGTACTTAGGAGGCTGAGACAGGAGGATCGCAGGCTGCGGCCAGCCTCAGAAACTTAGTGAGGCCCTCTGCAACTTAGTGAAACCATTTTGAAATTAAAGAATAAAAGAACCGGGGTTGGGGGCATAGTATAGTATTCTAATGGTTTTCTTTTTTTGCGGTACTAGGGATGGAACCCATGAGCATTCTACCTTCAAGCGACATTGCTGATAGGTCGGGTGATCCCCATTCCCACCACGAGACCCCACAGCAGGGCCAGGAGGCTGAACCCCGGAAGCCAGAAGCAGAGATATCGCGAGACTCCAGGTGTCACACTCCAAACATCACAAGACAGACTCCAGAGGTCACAAGACTACAGATGTCGTGAGAGAATCGGCATGCCTATAAAACATCAGTACTTTCTCTCTACCACGTGACTCTGCCAACCAATCGTGACCCTGCCTGACTACATGGCTTTGCTGCTTGGTTCCTTTCCCCCACTGGCAGCAGACCTCGACCCAAGGTGCCAGGTTTGATTAAAGCAGCAGTTTTTGATAACCTGGCTAGTGTTTACCTCCTATGCTACTTCCCAGCTCAATTTCAATGTTACAATTCCCAGCCATATATATATATAAAGAATAATATATATAATATATATATTATATATATTATATATAATTATTCTTTATTTTGAAACAGGATCTCACTGAGTTTCAAAGGGCCTAAGTAAGTAGCTGAGGCTGTCTATGAACTGTGATCCTCCTGTCTCAGCTTTCCAAATGCTGGGATTACAAGCGTACGCCACCATGACTGGCACTCTAATGGTTTTCAAACCATTTTTGGTAAACATAATTAATGCTATTGTTTTCAATACTGGGCTCCATCTCTAACACTGCAAAGCAAATTACTGAAGTTAAGCCAATTCATTGTGTATTTCCTAAAGGAATTCTTTTTCTTTCAAAACATGCATATCAGGTCTTTTTTTTTAGTAATCTGCAGATTCTAAGAAATAATTAAAAACGCATCCGTTTTTGTTTGTTTGTTTTGTTTTGTTTTTGAGGTACTGGGGATGGAACCCAAGGCATTCTACCTCCTAGCTATACCCCCAGTCCTATTATTTATTTATTTATTTATTTATTTATTTATTTATTTATTTTGCAGTACTAGGGATGGAACCCAGGGACATTCTAACTCTGAGCTACACCCCCAGCCCTATTTTTTTATTCTTTATTTTGAAACAGGGTCTCACTGAGTTGCAAAGGGCCTAAGTAGCTGAGGCTGTCCAGTAACCACGATCCTCCTGTCTCAGCCTCCCAAATGCTGAAATTACAAGCATGTGCCACCACGCCCAGCAAGCATCAGTTCTTTAGTGTTGCTGTTCAACAATTCATTATTCAATAGATGATAACTAAGAATGCATATGGCCAGGTATGATGGTGCACACCTGTAATCTCTGTACTTGGGAGGCTGAGACAAGCATTGCAGGTTTGAGGCCAACCTTAGCAACTTAGGAAGACCTTCAGCAACTTAATGAGAGCCTGTTTCAAAATAAAATAGGATTGGAGGTGTAGCAGAGGCAAAACACCCCTGGATTCAATCCCCAGTAAAACGTGTGTGTGTGTGTGTGTGTGTGTGTGTGTGTGTGTGTGTGTTATATGCTGGGCTAGCGATGAGAGGTAAAGAATGTAGATCCTACCTTTGCACATTTTATGGTCCAGTAGATTCATTGGTAGGATTATTTGTTTATTTATCTCTTATTTTGTGAGCAGAAATGTTCTTCTGTGTCTGTATATCCATGTATGTTTACCTGGGCCACATTTGAGGAAAAGGAATATGTGTTAGAGGATGCGCTAATCCTTCAGTTAATATCCTGTCAATCCCCTCTCAACATTCTTTCTGTGTGTTGGGGGGGGCACTGGGGATTGAACTCAGGGACATTCTACTCTGAGCTACACCTCTAGCTCTATTTTAATTTTATTTTGAAACAGGGTCTTGCTAGGTTGATGAGTCTCACTAACTGCTGAGGCTGTCCTTGAACCTGTGATCCTTCTGTCTCAGTCTTTCAAGTACTGGTATTATAGGTGTGCACCACCACACCTGCCTTCAACAGACTTAATTTTTGAAAAATAATAAAATATATTCAGCAATCTCTGACAACTTCTTTGTCAGAGATTTTTTAAGAATAGCTAGTTTTCCACACACACCCCCACCCGCCCACCCACCCTCATATTTGCAGTCCTAAATAGAGAGAGTCCACTTCACTTGTAAAAGGGTAAGAAAAATTCCAGAAAAAGTAGTAATCCAACTGTTACAAAAACATAAAAGCTCTATCTTATGTGTGTGTGTGTGTGTGTGTGTGTGTGTGTGTGTGCATGTGCACATGCGTGTGTGTCATTGGGAGTTTAACCCAGTGGCATTCTACCTCTGAGCTATACCCCCTGTCCTATTTTTTATTCTTTATTTTGAAACAGGTTCTCACTAAGTTGCAAAGGGCCTCACTAAGTAGCTGAGGCTGTCTGCGAACCGTGATCCTCCGGTCTCAGCCTCCTGAATGCTGGGATTACAAGCGTGCGCCACCACGCCCGGCTGGCCCTTGGCAGCTTTGTAGGACTGACACACTCTAAGACAATGGGTAGCCTTTCTTTTGGATCTGCAACCCATTCTGCTTCTTCCAACTGACTTACTTTGGTTCCCAAATTTTATTTTAAGCATCTAAATTTTCATTCATACTGTCATAAAGCTGTTTTTTATTTGTTTGTTTGTTTTGGTACTGGTGATGGAACCCAGGGGCTTTTCTCCCTCTGGGCTGCACTCTCAGACCTATTTTATATTTTATTTGGAATCAGGGTCTCACTAAGTTGCTGAGAGCCTCACTAAGTAGCTGAGGCTGGCTTCAAACCCGTGCGATCCTCCTGTCTCAGCCTCCCAAGTGTGGGGATTACAAGCGTGCTCCACCACGCCCGGCTCATAAAGATGTTTAATAAACTTAACTTTACACATTGCACAATCTCTGCAAGGCAGAGTTTAGTGTTATGACATAAACCAGCCTCAACTGTGCCATCCATACTTTGGACCATAGACTAGAAGTCACTCATCTGCTCTCTGAACCCTGAAAAATGTGGAAAGCGTCGAAAGGTCTGTCTGCCTATATGGACCAGGCTGACGATTTGCTGAATGGTTGACCTACTCTTTGACTTTGTGTGAGCAACCCAACGAGTTCTGTTCAGGAAGTACAGTATTTGCTGGAGTTATTTCAAATGCAGAGCTGTGTTTTGCTCTGATAATGGAACACTTATAGTTTTCTTTCACCTACAAAAAAGAGATTATAAGTGTTTACAGAAGCAGTGGTACAATTAGATAAATAATAACTGGGAACAGTTCTCTCATATTTTCAAGACTTTAATTGCCACCTTCTACTTTCTTTTCAGAAGAAAAGACCTTGGGCACAAAATCTAAATACAAGAAGGAACCTAGTATTTAAGTCTCTAAACACCAAATAAATAGAAGTTTTCTTCAAAAAAGCAGAAACAAGGTTTATCGTGGCATGTTTTTTTTTTCATGCAAATGAGGTAATGATCAGGAAGTCGCTGCCTGAGAGGAGACGGGGTGACTCATGTAAACAGCTGGTTCTGAATGCTTTGCCCTCAGCTCCTCCCAGATGATGGAGTCTGCCTGCTTTGTGTAACACCAGTGGTGTGTCACTAAAACCACTCATTCCATTGAACAAGCAAGCAAAGATTCCCAACACAGGCAAAAGAATGAATCAGACAACATACGGCTGTATAGGTTGTGCAGACCTGGGAGGGATATCAGTGCCTCCAAAGGACTATTTTATTTTATTTTTGTGGCACTGAGGATGGACCCAGGGGCATTCTACCTCCAAGCTACACCCCAACCCTATTTTATTTTTATTTTGAAACAGGATCTCACTAGGTTGATGAGAGTCTCACTGAGATCCTCCTGTCTCCGCCTCCCAAGAATTGGGATTACAAGCATGTGTCCAGCTAGCCAAAGGACAATTTTAATCAGGACTAAAGGGTAACATTTTTAGATCTTGAGAACATATAAAAATAAATCTTTATTCTAAGCCTGATGACTGTTCTTATAGTAGGCATAAAAAAACTATTGCCAGGCATAGTGGTATACACTCATAACCTCAATACTTGGGAGACTGAGACAGGAGGGTCACAGATTCTCTGCCAGCCTCAGCAACTTAGTGAGATTTTCAGCAATTTAGTGAGACCCTGTTTCCAAATAAGAAACAAAAAGGGCTGAGAATATAGCTTGGAGGTAGAATGCCCCTGGGTTCAATCCCCAGTCCACTCCCTCCAAAACGTCATTATTTACTAGAAGTTGTCTATACCCACCAACTCTTTTTTTTTTTTTTTCAGGTCTGGGGATGGAACCCAGGGGCATTCGACCTCCAAGCTACACCCTCTGCCCTATTTTTTATTCTTTATTTTGAAACTGGGTCTCACTGAGTTGCAGAGGGCCTCACTAAGTAGCTGAGGCTGTCCGGGAACCATGATCCTCAGGTCTCAACTTCTCGAATGCTGGAATTACAAGCGTGCGCCACCAGGCCCAGCTCTATACCCACCAACTCTTTAGGCAAATGGCATCCACAGTAAACATTGTAAGCACTGATTCCTGTACAAAGCGTGTGTGTGTGTGTGTGTGTGTGTGTGTGTGTGTGTGTGTGTTGCTGGGGGTTGATCCCAGGGCATCATGGATGTTGATAAGCTTCTTTAGCTAAGCTGCACCCCCAGTCCTGAGAACTTTGTGAAGTCTAATTGGAAAGCCAGGTGTGGTGGCGCATGCTTGGAATCCCCGCACTTGAGAAGCTGAGACAGGAGGATTGCACAGGTTCGAAGCCAGGCTCAGCTGCTTAGTGAGGCTCTCAGCAACTTAGTGAGACCCTGTTTCCAAATAAAGTATAAAATGGGAGTATAGCCCGGAGGTAGAAAGCCTCTGGGTTCTACCCCCATTACCGAAAGAAAGAAAGAAAGAAAGAAAGAAAGAAAGTCGGTCTATTTCGAGTACTTCTCCTTAAGAAATATTAGTTTTGAGAACTGAAATATATAAGTCATAAATTAGGGTTTTATTTAAAATTAGGACAGGCCAGGCATGGTGGCAGACGCCTGTAATTCCAGTACTTGGGAAGGTGAAATAAAAGAATCTTAAGTTCGAGGCCAGCCTCAACAAGTTAGTGAGGCCCTCTGCAACTTAGTGAGCCCTTGTTTCAAAATAAAACTTAAAAATAGGATTTATTTATAGGATAAATAAATAAACAAAATAAAATAGGACTGGGAGTGTAGCTCAGAAGTAGAGTGTTGCTGGGTTCAATTTCCAGAACCAAAGCTGGGGATGGTGGCACATGCTTGTAATCCCAGCAATCGGAAGGCTGAGTCAGCAGGTTCATGGCCAGCTTTAGCTATTTAGTGAGGCCCTTTGCAACTCAGTGAGACCCTGTTTCAAAAGAAAGAATAAAACATAGAGCTGGGTGTAGTTCAGAGGTAGAATTTCCAGAACCAAAAAATCAATATATTCACAGCTCACTCATTCCTCTCTCTCTCTTTCTCTGAGATTTCGTTACCAATTATCTTTTCAGTATCTTTGCAGACCATTCATTTTATTTGTCTATCATTTCTTACAGAATTTAACACAGTTCTGCATGAGGAAGTTTTCAGTAAAAAGATGAACAATTGACCTTCCATATAGCAACTACTGTCCCATTCTGCTCTCCTGTTCTTGCCAAAGGGGTTCCATGTCAGGGGTTTACTAGAAACCACCCAGAGACCCCAATGCCATGCTTCTTACAGCTCTTAAAGCCCCTTCTTTATTTCTTTATTTATTGTGGTACTGGAGATTGAACCCAGAGAGAGACATTTTACCTCCAAGTTATACCCCCAGGCCTAATTTTAACTGTTTTGAAACAACGTCTCATAAGTTGCAGAGGGTCTCACTAAGTAGCTGAGGCTGGCCACGAACCTGCGATCCTCCTGTCTCAGCCTCCCAAGTACTGGGATTACAAGCATGAACCACCATGCCTGGCTACTTTTTATTTTAAAACAGGATTTCACTGAGTTGCTGAGGCTTGGCCTTGAACCTACAACCCTCCTGTCTCAGCCTCCCAAGTACTGAGATTACAGACTTGTGCCACCAGGCCTGAGTTCTAACTATCATAATAGTCTATGAAATATTTATCTACCAACACCTGTGATGTGTGTGTATATATATTAATTTTTTTAGTCTTTTTTTATGGTACTGAGGGTGGAACCCAGGGGCTTTTCTACCTCCGGACTATATTCCCAGACCTATTTTATATTTTATTTGGAAAAAGGGTCTCACTAAGTTGCTGAGAGCCTCACTAAGTAGCTGAGGCTGGCTTGGAACCTGTGCGATTCTCCTGTCTCAGCCTCCCAAGTGCGGAGATTACAAGTGTGCACCACCACACCCGGCTTTTTTTTTTTTTTTTTTTTTTAATTTTGAAACAGGGTCTCTCACACAGTTGCGAAGGCTGTCCGTGAACCACAATCCTCCGGTTTCTGCCTCCTGAATGCTAGGATTACAAGCCTGTGCCACCACGCCCGGCTTTTTTTGTTTGTGGGTGAAGAGAGGAGGTGGCAACTATGCCTGCAGGTGTAGTTTGACAAAACCTGGTTTGGTTTGTTTATTTGCTAAGCAGTGAAAAGTGAAAGTCTTACAGGAATCCAGTTGATGTTTTTCACGCCCGCCCGCAAACACTTTCTGTGGCTAAGTTGGGAAAATTAACAGCAGGAAAACCAACAAGGAATAGAAAAAAAATAACAAAAACACCCGCTATGCGTGAAGCTTCTATTACTTCTCGGTCCCATTTTCAGATAATTGTCCTAAATTCATTTCCAAAACACTCCCCCATTTTCAAGGTTACAAGCAGAGAATAGCTTCCTCTCTTTCTCCCCCCCCCCTTTTCTTCTCCTGAAAAATGGGTTCTGTAAGAGAGCACAGTGAGACCCTGTTTCAAATTTAAACGGACTAAAAAATAGTGCTGGGGGTGTGTCTGGAAGGTAGAATGTCCCTGGGTTCCATCCCCAGTACTGAAAAAGGAAGGAAGGAAGGAAGGAAGGAAGGAAGGAAGGAAGGAAGGAAGGAAGGAAGGAAGGAAGGAAAACGTAATCAGCCAGAAGTGGTGGCGCACGCTTGTAATCCCAGCACTTGGGAGGCTGAGACAGGAGGATCGCACAGGTTCGAAGCCAGCCTCAGCTACTGAGTGAGGCTCTCAGCAACTTAGTGAGACCCTGTTTCCAACCAAATAAAGTATAAAATAGGTCTGGGAGTATAGCCTGGAGGTAGAAAAGCCCCTGGGCTTCACCCCCAGTACCACCAAAAAAAAAAAAAAAAGAACTTATCAAGAACCAGCCGAGTAGCAGAGCGCCTGGGTGGAATGAGCACCACCTACCTGCTGCCTCCCATCAGACTCAAGGACGGCTAAACAGCACCGCAATCCTAGACAGCATTTAGAGAGGAGAGGTCTCCAGCCAGCACTGTGTGTGGCACACACCTGTCATCCCAATACTTAGGAGGTTGAGACAGGAGGATCGGAGGTTCCAGACCGGCCTCAGCAACTTATCAAGACCGATAGCAAGTTAGTGAGATTCTGTTTCAAAATAAAACATGAAAAGGGATGGGGCCTTCCCTTAGAGGTAGAATGCCCCTGGCACTGGAGAAAGGGAGGGAGGGAGGGAGGGAGGGAGGGAGGGCAGGGGAGAGGAGGGGAAGGAAAAGGGGGAGGAGGAGGGAAGGGAAGGGAAGAAAGGGTCCCAACTTGTTCTGAGTGAGGCTGAGGCGCCCTCATCCTGCCTGGAAGGAGGCAGGTGACGTGTGGTGGAGGGGAGTCGAAGGAGCCAGCTTGGGAAAGCCTGCTGTGAGGAAGCCTGACCACTCACTCACGCACACGAAGGCTCTGAAGTCATCACCCCTGGGTGACCCATCAGGGCTGGTTTCTTTATTCCTGTTATAGGCGTCGCGACCCCGTTCTTACTCATTTTTCTAGCGGGAGATGTCATGGGAAAACACAATAATTCCATGGGGTTCTGAAGAGCCCTCAGGTTTGAGAATTGAAACCCACCTCAGGACTCTCGGAGTCTTTGGCTTCCATGGCAAAAAGAATTTCAGCCAGTCAGACATAAAGACAGAGGTTTATTAGGGGAAAGTGAGGATACATGTTCAGGGGAGGGCATGGGCACCTCGAGAGCCTGGGAGGCTCCTGTAATCTTTGCAATCCTTTTCTTGGAACCTGGACAGGGAGGGGTAGCTAGGGACATGGGGCTGGGGTGGAGGTCTAGACTTCCCCTTTCCAGGATTGTTGGGTGGTGTCTGACCCTCTCCCACCTAATGGATCCTTTGTTTACTGGGCACCTCTGCAGTCTCAGGTGGGTAGAGGGGCCACTGTGATTAAGGGTGTGGGCTCTTTGAGGCTTCCTGTAAAACAGAACACACCCTATAGAATGGAGTTGCAGATTACAAATTTCCTAGATTTTATTTTTATTTTTTGATGGTATTGGGGGTGGAACCCAGAGGCTTTCTACCTCCGGGCTATACTTCCAGACCTTTTTATATTTTATTTGGAAACAGGGTCTCACTAAGTTGCCGAAAGCCTCATTAAGTATCCGAGGCTGGCCTCGAAACCATGCGATCCTCCTGTCTCAGTCTCCCAAGTGCAGGGATTACAAGCGTGAGCCACCACACCCGGCAATTTTCTAGATTTTAAAAACTCTATTTTCCCTTTCTTTTCAATTCATCTCCTTTCTACCTAATATTTTATTTCTTCTCTCCTACCTGTGAGACACTTGGTCTCTATGCTCATATAGTACAGCACCAGACCTAGCCAGGATTGCCGTCTCTTACTGCTAGTGTTGAGGCCAGGCCTACTGACACAGCCCTTGCTGCTGTGGCCACCAGGTGGGCCGTGTGCCTGGGCCCTGTTCCTGCAGTCAGCGGGCAGGGGCTGCTGCTGGCATCTTCGCTGGTTAAGGGGTTTTCTTGTCCCCAGCAGTGGTAGCTGTTGTTCCTGCTGTTTGTGTGTGTGTGTGTGTGTGTGTGTGTGTGTGTGTGTGTGTGTAGTGTACCCATGTACCCAGGGACTTTCTACCTCCAAACTATACCCCCAGCCCTTGATTTATTATTATGAGGTTATTTTCCCTTCGGTACTGGGGATGGAATTCCCAGGGGCATTCTACCTCTGAGCCCTATTTTTTTGTTGTTGGTTGTTGTTGTGTGTGGGTTGTTTTTGTTTTTGTTTTTGTTTTTTTGGTACTAGGAATGGAATCCAGGCACATTCTGTCTCACCCCCAGCCCTATTTTTTTATTCTTTATTTTGAAACAGGGTCTCACTGAGTTGCAGAGGACCTCACTAAGTAAGAGGCTGGCCATGAACCTGTGATCCTTCCTGTCTCAGCCTCCCTAGTACTAGGATTACACCATGACTGGCATAAATTTAAATTTTATAGTTTAAAAATTAACGCATATGGTCACATGGTTCAAGATGAAACAGTGAGCTAGGCATAGTAGTGCATTCGTGTAATCCCAGTACTTGGGAGGCTAAGATAGGATCACAGGTTCAAGTCTAGCCTCAGCAATTCAGCAAGACTCAGCAACCCAGTTAGACTCCTCCTCCTCCTCCTCCTCCTTCTTCTTTTTTGTTTTTGTAGTACTAGGGGTGGAACCCAGAGGCTTTCTACCTCCAGGCTATACTCCCAGACCTATTTTATATTTTATTTGGAAACAGGGTCTCGCTAAGTTGCTGAGAGCCTCATTAAGTAGCTGAGGCTGGCTTCGAACCTGTGCGACCCTCCTCTCTCAGCCTCCCAAGCGCGGGGATTACAAGTGTGCGCCACCACACCCGGCTCTTTTTTTTTTTTAACATACTTTTATTGGTGCATTATAGTCTCCCATCATAATGCAAATCATGGTGATAGTGACACTCATGACACAGACCTTGGTGGGCTTTCCTCTGGTTCCCTCTTCATGCCCCTCCTTCCCCATACAGGCACTGAGATCGACATTGGTATTCTCATATATGTAAGTAAAACCAATGGCAGTACTTCCTTCCTTGATCCTCTCTCTCCTCCTCCCTTCCCCAGGCCTCCTTCCTGGTCCACTGAAGTTTCTCCTCTATTATTTGGAGTCTCTCTAATGTCCTGATTACTCCATAGCTTCTGCAAATTAGAGAAAACATATGACTCTTCACTTTCTGTGACTGACTAATCTCAGTTAACGTAATTTTCTGCAGGCCCATCCATTTTCCTGTAAATAATAATTTATTTCTCATTATTACTGAGTTGAATTACATTTGTGGATATCATTCATAATTTGTAATCCATTCATCTTTTGATGGACACTTATATTGGTTCCATAATTTGGTTATTGTGAATTGTGCTGTAATAAACACTGATATGCATATATTAATGTAATTCTCTGATTTCAATCCCTTTGGGAAGATACCCAAGACTTATATAGCCAGATCAATGGTGGATCCATTCCCAGTTTTCTGAAGAATCTCCACACTGATCTCCATAGGAACTGAGTTAATTTGCAATTATACCAGCAGTGTAGAAAAGTTCCAATTTCCCCATATCCTCACCAGCATTTATTGTTCTTGACTTTTTGATGATTACCATTCTTTTTTTTTGTGTGTGTGTGTGGTACTAGGGGTAGAACCCAGGGGCATTCTACCTTTGAGCTACACTCCCAGCACTATTTTTTATTCTTTATTTTGAAACAGAGTCTCACTGAGTTGCAGAGGACCTCACTAAATAGCTGAGGCTGTCCTAGAATCCAGATCCTATTGTCTCAGCCTTCCGAATGCTGGGATTATAAGCATGCACCACCATGCCCGACTGTATGATGATTGCCATTCTGATTGGGGTTAGATGGAATCTCGGTATAGTTTTGATTTGCATCTCCCTGATTGCTTGCTAATGATGTTGAACATTTTTTATGTATTTGGTTTTATCCTTTTTGTGTGTGTGTGGTACTGGGGATAAAACCCAGGGTCATTGTACCTCCGAGCTACACCCCCAGCCCTATTTTTTGTCTGTTTTATTATTTATTTATTTATTTATTTGGTGGTACTAGGGTTCCTGGAAACCCTTCTACCTCCAGGCTACACTCCCAGACCTATTTTTATACTTTTTTTTTTTTTTTTTTTTGAAACAGGGTCTCTTAAGCCAGCGCGGCTGGCTTCGAACCTGCGCGATCCTCCTGTCTCCGCCTCCCAAGCATGGGGATTACAAGCGTGCGCTGTCTTTTTATTTTTGAAACAGGATCTCACTGAGTTGTGAAGGGCCTCACTAAGTAGCTGAGGCTGTTCGTGAACCGTGATCCTCTGATCTCAGCCTCCCAAATGCTGGGATTACAAGCATGCGCCACCACGCCCGGCTTTTGATGTATTTATTGGCCATTTGTATTTCTTCTTTTGTGAAGTGTCTATTTAGTTCAATTGCATACTTCTTTTGTGTGTGTGTGTGTGTGTGGTGTTGGGGATTGAACTCAGGGGCATTCTATTTGCGAGCTACACCCCCAACCCAATTTTTTATTCTTTATTTTGAAACAGGGTCTCACTAAGTTGTGGACATCCTCACTAAGTAGCTGAGGCTGTCACCGAACCCGGATCCTCCTGTGTCAGCCTCCCAAGTACTGTGATTATAAGCATGCACCACCATGCCCAGCTAATTGCCCATTTCTTGATTTTTTTTTTTTAGTGTAAAGTCTTTTAAGTTCTTTGTATACTTTAGATATCCTCTATGAGAGGAAATTGGAAAAGATCTCCCATTCTGCAGACTATCTCTCTCTTTTTTTTTTTTTTTTTTTTTTTTTTTGCAGGTATGGGGATGGAACCCCGGGGCATTCAACCTTCGAGCTACACCCCCTGCCTTATTTTTTTATTCTTAATTTTGAAACAGGGTCGCACTAAGTTGCAGGAGGCCTCACTAAGAAGCTGAAGCTGTCCACAAACCACGATCCTCCAGTCTCAGTCTCCCAAATGCTGGGATTACAAGCGTGCACCACCACGCCCGGCCTCTCTTTAGATTCTTGATGGTTTTCTTTAATGAGAAGAAACTTTTTAGTTGAATTCCATCCCATTTATTCATTCTTGTTTTAATTTACTGGGCTATGGGGGTTTTGTTGAATAAGTTTCTACCCATGCCTATAGGTTAGAATGCTGGACCTCTGCCCTCCTCAGTAGCTTCAAAGGCTCCGGTCTAATTTCCAGATCTTTGATCTTTGAATTGACTCCTGTGCAAGATAAGAGGTAAGAATTTAGTTCCATCTTTCCACAACTGGATAACCAGTTTTGCCAACATTATTTGCTGAAAGGCTGTCTTTTCTCCAGCATACGTGTTTGGCACCTTTGTTGAAGATCAATTTGCTCTAAGTGTGTGTAGTTGTTTCAGTATCTTCTATTTTATTCCATTGGTCTAGGTGTCTGTTTTTGTGCCGATATGCTGTTCTTTTACTGTAGCTCTGTAGTATACGTTGAAGTCAGGAATTATGATGTCTTCTGTATGGCTCTTATTGCTGAAAATTACTTTGGCTATTCTAGTTTGAGACCCTGTTTTTTCAAAACCCTAAATAAAAAGGACTGTGGCCGGGTGTGGTGGCACAAGCTCGTAATCCCTGCGCTTGGGAGGCGGAGACAGGAGGTATAAAAAGGTATAAAATAGGTCTGGGAGTTTAGCCTGGAGGTAGAAGGGCTTCCTGGAACCCAGTACCACACACACACAAAAAAAGTTATGTATTATAGTCTTTTAAAACAAAGTATCTGCTGGGTGTGGTGGCACACTCTTGTAATCCCAGCATTTGTAGGCTGAGACAAGAGTGTCGCCGACTAATCTCAGTTGGGTCCTTATTGTCAGCTCCCGGTCAAATCCTCAGAAAGATGGGGCAAAAGGCAGGTGGAGTTCTGCAGAAACTTATCTGCAGCAATTCTTTCCCCTCTATGAATTCCCTAAGTTTTTAGGTACGACGCTTGGGAAAGAATCTGAGGTGGACAAAGGCTTCTTGAGCCAATGACACTTTATTACAAAAACTCCAAGAAATTTATACCTTTCACCAGTAAAGTTAATAGTAAGAGGAGAGGGAGGTGGGTGTAATCATTGTGAAATAATAGTGAATGACATGTAAACAAAGGTAATAAAACTAGTCCTTCAGCTGGCTGTTGATCTTCGAGAGATTGACTCCTGACTCCTGATTCTTTTCCAAGGTCTTTGCAGATAAGCAGTCCCAAGGGGCCACTTCCCAAAATAAACAAGCATGGCCAAGGCTTGGGGGTTTCTCGGGGAATCTTCTTTGACTCTCTTGGAACTTTCCATCTTTTGGGCTCAGTTCATATAGCAAGTGTGAGGAGACGTGGTGATTCAGGTGGATGTGATAAAGTTTCTCCAGGTGTTGGCATTTTTATCTCCTAAATCTGAAAGCTTAAGCAAACTCACAACACAGTTTTGCAGACAAAATACCACAAACAACACCACAAAGTTCTTGGTTTTAATTGTCAGATGTATTTCCTTAACTGCTGAGCACTCTTCTTTAGACAATAAGCCTATTAAAAGTCTAACCATCTTTAATAATCCATTTCTCTGTCACAAACCCTCTGCAACCTGCTTCTAACTTTCTAATTCCTTTCTCTCCCAGTTGGGACTTTCTTATGATAAGCTCTTCTTCATGCAAAAATGCTTTTCTTACTCTTACACGGTATTTCCTTTCCTTCATACATATATATTTAGAACATCTGTCCTTTATTTTGTCATATTCATTAACCATGCGGTCAGCCTCTCTGTCTTCAGGAATATTTACACTGGGCGTAAAAGTCACCAATCTTTCTCCTTGAGTCTATTGTATTTGGGCAACTAAGTTGTTTATCAACTAAATTGCTTTAAGGTCACACACAAGGTTTTTATCTTCTCTGTCTCTAGGCAGGATCTCAAGGGTAAACAGAGTTACCTTAAACTGAACTACCTTACTGGAGTTAATAGCTTAACCTAAGTTAGTGATAGTGAGGGTCAGAGACCCTTTGTAATTGCTGCAGCTGGAATGCTTATCACAGCATCTGAATTCTGGCCAGTTTTTATTGTTATTGAGCAGAGCCAAGGACGTTTTGGCAAATTATTAGAGAGTTTATTTCCACGAACTCAGTTTCTATTTATAGTCCTAATTTCACATCACTGGAGCAATTCGTGTAGAAAGTTAAAAGGAATAATAGTGAAGGGTATCTAAAAGTGGGGGGTACTTTGGCCAGAGACGACCCTCTTTCTCGGGGCGTTCTGCCGATTAACTATGTGGAGTGGGGGGTCTCAACACATAGATGCCGAGGCAGCAGGATGTCTTGGCACAAGAGGATTGCACAGGTTCGAAGCCAGCCTCAGCTACTTAGTGAGGCCCTTTGCAATTCAGTGAGACCCTGTTTCAAAATAAAGAATAAAAAATAGGGCTGGGGGTGTTGCTCAGAGGTAGAATGCCCCTGGGTTCCACCCCTAGTACCAGAAAAAAAAACAACAAAGTATCAGTTTTTCAATCATACATACTCATTGTCTTTTTTGTTCATTTGTTAGATGGAAGTCTAAAGAATCAATTCTTTTTTTTTTTTTTTTTTGGTGGTACTGGGGGTGGAACCCAGAGGCTTTCTACCTTTGGGCTATACTCCCAGACCTATTTTATATTTTATTTGGAAACAGGGTCTCACTAAATTGCTGAGAGCCTCACTAAGTAGCTGAGGCTGGCTTCGAACCTGCACGATCCTCCTGTCTCTGCCTCCCAACAGCAGCATTACAAGCATGCACCACTACGCCCAACTAGAATCAATTCTTTAAAAATATTAAATCAGCTGAGAGTAGTGGTGCACACTTGTAATCCCAATTCTTGGGAGGCAGAGACAGGAGAATCATGCAGGTTCGAAGTCAGCCTCAGCTACTTAGTGAGGATCTCAGCAACTTAGTGAGACCCTGTTTCCAAATAAAATATAAAATAGGTCAGGGGTATAGTCCGGAGGTAGAGGCCCTGGATTCCATCCCCAGAACCATAAAAAAAAAAAATTTAAATCAAAGCGGGGTTGGTGGCACACACTTGTAATCTTAGCATTTGGGAGGCTGAGACAGGAGGATCGCAGTTTCCAACCAGCCTCAGCTACTTAGTGAAGCCGTCTACAAATTAGTGAGACCCTGTTTCAAAATAAAGAATATAAAAGAGGGCTCAGGGTATAGCTCAGAGGTAGAATGCCCCTGGGTTCAATCTCTAGTACTGAAAAAAAATTAATTTTCAAATAAAATTAGGCATATTGTGCAGGGTGTAATAGTACATGTTTATAATCCCAGTACTTGGGAGGCTGAAACAGGAGGATTGTGGTTCGAGGACAGCCTAACCTACTAGGTAGGAAGAAGAGCAGGGGGCTTGAGGGATCCTGAGAGGAGGCAAAAGGCACTTCAGGTGCTTGCATTAAGTACCATCTATGCAGTGGTGACTGTAAAAGAAGGAAATTGTTCCCTTCCCCTCCTAGGTTCTATAATCGGATCCTGTGAATTAAACTGATAATAGATTAACAGAAACAAAGCATAACATTTATGTTAATATGCTTACCTTTCATAGGGACCTCACAGGAAAAAAAAAAGTGAAAACCCTCCCAGGTTCAATCTCTAGGACACATTCTCCCCAACCCCCCAAAAAAGTGAAAAATAAAGAAGTATTTGCACTTGTAGAATTATATACCATCCTAACAAAGAGTGACAGATTGCAGAGAAGTGACTAGTGAAGGGAAAAGAGGGCTGGACTTCTAAGGGTGGGCAAATTGCGGGAGGGCGAAGGTGGTGGGGTAGATAGGGCTACTTGGTAGGGTCTGTTTATGCCGCTCATCTCAGTGCTGTCTCTATTACCAGCGATAAAGGACAGGATGGGAAGGAGACTCCTTCACAAGGCAAATTCATGTCCTATGTTTTTTTTTTTTTAATAGGCAGATAAAGGGAGGGCAGAGACCTTTTTTGGTGTTTCCTTTTTTTCTTATGCCAAAATGGCATATTTGGTGGCGACACATTCTGAACCCTTTCACTCTCAAATTTCTGTCCCCGCCTGGACCTCTTGCTGAACTCTACTTCTGTTATAGCCATCTGAACATTCTGTATCTCCACGTAGGTATCTATTGGCCTTCTCAACATGATCACACTAAAAACCAAATACCTGTGTTTTCCATACCAAATTGCTTTCAATTCTAACTATGCTATTAAATATTCTAGCTATTCCTATTAAAATAGAAAATTTCTTAATAAGTTGTAATTTCATTCTTCTATTAGATAAGCCAAAAACCTTAGAGGTATCTGCCCCTTCCTTTTTTTCCTGGTACTTGAGATTGAGTTTACGGGCATTATACCTCAGAGCTACACCCCCAGTGCTTTTTTTAATTATTATTACTTTGAAACAGGGTCTTCCTAAATTGCTGAAGATCTTGCTAAGTTGCTGAGGTTGGCCTCAGCTGAGGTTGGAAAATAGGCATGCTCCACCATGCCTAGCTAGAGTCATCCTGATTCTCCCCTTTCCCTCCTATTCACAATCCCATTGGTTCTAAACCTTCAGAATACATCCAGAATCCCAGCTGGGCGTGGTGGCAACACGCTTGTAATCCCAACATTTGGCAGGGAGAGACCAGAGGATCACGGTTCGTGGCCACACACACAAACACACAAACAACCCCAGATGTTTATTGAGGGAGTATTATGTGCCAGGCCTTGTTCTAGGGTTTACTAGTGGTCAAGAGGCAAACATTCCTGTCCTTATGAAATAGATATTAGGGAGCAGAGAATAACATCAAGTTAGAGGTGGGAGAGTCAGGATGTGTTTGAGGAATAGTAGGGAGGTCAGTGGGTGAAGTAGATTCAAAAGAGGAAGAAAAATAGGAGTTAAGGTCAGAAAGGAAATGGGGCCAGATTGCCCAGGATTTTGTACATCATTGTAATATTTTTACCTTGAGTAAAATGGGAATTATCAAAGGGTATGTCAAGCCAGTTTAGGGGCAGAGGAGTAATTTGATATGGCTTGTATCTTGAGAAGATTCTGACTGTTCTGTTGAGAATTGACTATGGGAAGAGGTTCTGGGATAGAAGTAGGGAGGGTCAATTACTACGTGATTGCAGCAAATAAGTGAGACATAGTGATGGTTGCGGTAGAGATGGTAGAAAGTGCTTAGATTCTGGATATATATATTCATTCTCTCTCTCTCTCTCTCTCTCTCTCTCTCTCTCTCTCTCTCTCTCTCTCTCTCTCTCGGTATGGATGTAACCCAGGGGCATTCGACCTCTGAGCTACAACTTCTTCCCTAATATTTTTCTTTTTTTGAAACAGACTCTCACTAAGTTGCAGCAGTCCTCACTAAGTAGCTGAGGCTGTCCGGCATGCTGGGATTACAAACATGCGCCACCATGCCTGGCTTTATTTTAATCTTGGGGGGGAGTACTGGGGGTGGAACCCAGGGGCTTTCTACCTCTGGGCTATATTCCCAGACCTATTTTATACTTTATTTGGAAACAGGGTCTCACTAAGTTGATGAGAGCCTCACTCAGTAGCTGAGGCTGACTTCGACTCTGTGCAATCCTTCTGCCTCAGCCTCCCAAGCTCTGGGATTACAAGCATGCACCACCATGCCCGGCTTTATTTTAATCTTAAAATAGGCTCTTGCTAGGTTGATGAGTCTCACTACTTGCTGAGGCTGTCCTTGAACCTGCAATCCTCCTATCTCAGCCTCTCAAGTACTGGAATTACACGCTCAGTTTAGTTATTTTTATATAAGTATTAAACAGAGGAGGGACCTACAAACGGACCCTTAGTTTATATGAAACACTAGCCATCATTCTTGCTGCTATTCACATGGAGAGTCATAGAAGGGGTTTAAACAAGGGAGTAGAAGTGGATCTGGGGTGTAGAGCTGGTAGAGTTGGGGAGAATAATTAGGAAGCTGTTGCAGTAAATTGTTCATGCACTTAATAATGAAGACCTGATGGAAATGGCAATCCAAATGATGAGACAGGGAAGGATTCCAAACATCTCAGTTGTAGAATCAAGAAGATCTTTGGGCGGTTGACAAAAAGGCGTGGCTGGGATACCTCTAAGTTTTCTAGCATGAGTAATTAAGTGAATAATGATACAGTTATCAGAGTTTACACACACACACACACACACACACACACACACACACACACGAGTTTTTTTCTGGGGATATAGTGATTTCTACTTGTATATCCAGTGGATATGTCTAGAAGGAAGCTGAAAATAAGCATTATGGAATGATTTGGAAGTAAGCATGAATGAGATTCGTTGGAATATACAAAGAAAAAAAAAGGATGAAGATGGTATGGAAGCATAGTGGCCAGGAACGTTTGACAGCTGGGTAGATGGATAGAAGTCAAAAATAGATCAGAAGGAAGAAACTACTATAGGTTGAATATTTCTTATCCCAAATGCTTGGGATCAAGTGTTTCACATTGTACTTCTCTGAATCTTTGGGATATTTTCACATATATAAAGAGGTATATTTTTGTTTTTATTTATTTATTTTTTTGTATTTCTGGGGATTGAATCAAGGGGCACTCTGCTTCCAAGCTACACCCCTGCCCTATTTTTTATTCTTTATTTTGAAACAAGGTCTCACTAAGTTGCTGAGGGCCTCACTAAGTACCTGAGGCTGGCCACGAACCTGCAATCCTCCTGTCTCAGTCACCCAAGTACTGGGATTACAAGTGTGTGCCACCATGCCCGGCTTCATAAAAAAGGTATATTGGTTTCATAAACACCTGGCACACATAGCCTGAAGTGTGCCACAGTTTATGTACAACAGTTTTAGTGAACCTGCATTTGGACTGCAACCCATGATATGAGGTCAGTTACAGGATTTTCTACTTGTGGCATTATGTCAGCTCTTAAAAATTTCAGACTTGTGAGTACTTTGGATTTTCAGATTAAGGATCCTCAACCTGTATTTCAAAGGTTGTTTTAGCACACAGAGCCCCATGTGTGTGTGTGTGTGTGTGTGTGTGTGTGTGTGTGTGTGTGTGAGAGAGAGAGAGAGAGAGAGAGACAGACAGACAGACAGACAGACAGACAGACAGAGACAGAGACTGTCCCTGTGTGGGCTCCTTCTCCCTTCTGCTTAGCAGAGATCTGGTTAAAGCAAACAAGGGCAATTCTAAAAGCAAATGACAATGGAGGGTGTTTCAGCAGAGGAGATGGGTTTGGACCAGGGAGGAGGTTCCTGCCAGGCCAATAGCTTCTGTTCCCCTCCTCCCCCACACCAGCCTCCTGCAGTCAAATTTCCATCATCTACACTTTCCTTTCACAAATGTCCACCTAAAGCCGGGCGTGGTGGCGCACGCTTGTAATCCCCGCACTTGGGAGGCTGAGACAGGAGGATCACACGGGTTCGAATCCAGCCTCAGCTACTTAGTGAGGCTCTCAGCAACTTAGTGAGACCCTGTTTCCAAATAAAATATAAAAAGGTCTGAGAGTATAGCCCAGAGGTAGAAAGCCTCTGGGTTCCACCCCCAGTACCACCACAAAAAAGAAAAAGTCAACCTAATCATATGCACTACGACTTAATTTTTTCTCTAAAATGTCTCTTTAAATGCCTTTATTTATTTATTTGTTTTATTTATTTATCTTTTGGCGGGTCTGGAGATGGAACCCAGGGCCATTCGACCTCCGAGCTACACCCCCTGCCCTATATTTTATTCTTTATTTTGAAATAGGCTCTCACTAAGTAGCTGAGGCTGTCCATGTGTGTACGTGTGGGGTTACTGGGGATTGAACCCGGGAGAATTCTACTTCTTCTTTTTTTTAATGGTACTGGGGATGGAACCCAGGGGCTTTTCTACCTCCGGGCTATACTCCCAGACCTATTTTTTTTATATTTTATTTGGAAACAGGGTCTCATTAAGTTACTTCACTAAGTAGTTGAGGCTGACTTTGAACTTTGTAGGATCCTCCTGTCTCTGCCTCCCAAGCGCTGGGATTACAAGCATGTGCCACCACGCCCAGTGGCATTCTACTTCTGAGCTACACCCCCAGCCCTATTTTTTGTTTTTTATTTTGAAACAGGGTCTCATTAAGTTATGGAGAGCCCCAATAAATTTCTTTCTTTCTTTATTTTTAATTTTTGCAGTACTGGGGATGGAACCCAGGGGCATTCTACCTTTGCGCAACACCCCCCAGCCCTATCTTTTATTCTTTATTTTGAAATGAGGTCTCACTGAGTTGAAAAGGGCCTCACTAAGTAGGCTGAAGCTCTCTTCGAACCACTATCCTCCTGTCTCAGCCTCCCAATTATTATTTATTTTTGAAACAGAGGGTCTGGCTAAATTGCTGAGGCTGGCCCTGAACCTGTAGCCTTTCAAGTACTGGGCTTACAGACATGTGCCACCACACCCAGTTTAGTATGCCACTTTATGAAAGGATTGCCAGCATCTTCAGATTTTGGTACTTGAGGGGGAACTGGAGCCAAACCAGACACCAGGAAGAGCTATTTCCTTTTTTTTTTTTTTTTTTTTTTTTGGTGGTGGTACTGGGGGTGGAACCCAGGGGCTTTTCTGCCTCCGGGCTGTACTCCCAGACCTATTTTATACTTTATTTGGAAAAATAGGGTCTCACTAAGTTGCTGAGAGCCTCACTCAGTAGCCGAGGCTGGCTTCTGTTGGATCCTCCTGTCTCAGCCTTCCAAGCGTGGGGATTATAAGTGTGTGCAACATGCCTGGCGAGCAAACTCCAATAAATTTCAAAATCAAGAATAAAAAGCTGGGCGTGGTAGCACACACTTGTAATCCCAGCATTTGGGAGGCTGAGACAAAAGGATCTCAGTTCGCAGTCAGCCTCAGCTACTTAGGCCCTTTGCAACTCAGACCCTGTTTCAAAATAAAGAATAAGAAAAAAAAAATTAGGGCAAGGGGTGCAGTTCAGAGGTAGAATGCCCCTACGCTCCATCCCTAGTACCGCAAAAAAATAATAATAATAAAAAAGAATAAAAAATAGGGCTAGAGGTGTAGCTCACAGGTAGAATGTCCCTGGGTTCCATCCTCAGTACAGCGAAAAAAAGAAAGAAAGAAAAGAAAAGAAGAGGAAAGGAAAGAAAGAAAGAAAGAAAGAAAGAAAGAAAGAAAGAAAGAAAGAAAGGCGGGTTGCTGATTTAGCTCAGAGGTAGAATGCCACTGTATTCAATCCCCAGCATCCCCCCCCCCAAAAAAAAAAGATAAAATGCTAGCTGATTGAGACAGGAGGATTGCAGGCTCATGGCCAGCCTTAGCAACTTAGGCTCTCAGAGACCCTGTTTGAAAATTAAACAAAACAAAACAAAAAAGACCAACAAAACAGAGGCCATGATTCAAAATTTAAAAATAAATTAAAGAGCCAGGTTTGGTGGCACAAGCTTGTATTCCCAGCATTTGGGAGGCTGAGACAAAAGGATTATGGTTTGCAGCCAACCTCAGCTACTTATTGTTGGTCCTTTGCAACTCAGCAAGACCCGGTTTCAAAATAAAGAATAAAAAATAGGGCTGGGCGTGTAGCTCAGAGGTAGAATGCCCCTGGTTTCAACTGCCAATATCATACACATGAAAAAAAATAAAGTATTGGATTTGACAAATGAATTATTAGTAGATGGTTGGAGATAGAAACCAAATTGTAGTCTAAGGAGTGAATGGCAGTGAGGACATGGAAACAGTAAATTAAAACTCCTTTGAAGCTAGGGTGGTGGCGAACGCTTGTAATCCCCGCGCTTGCCAGGCGGAGACAGAAGGATTGCACAGGTACGAAGACTGCCTCCCTGAGTTAAGAGACCCTGTTTCCAAATAAAATATATAAAAGGTCTGGGAGTATAGCCCGGAGGTAGAAAGCCTCTAGGTTCCACTCCCAGTACCACACACACACACACACACACACACACACACACACACACAAATTCAGGGAGTGTAGCCCGGAGGTAGAAGGGTTCCATCCCCTCTTTTGAAGATGACAGTAGAGACGCAGCTTAAAAGGGAGATATGATTCACAGAAGATTTTTTTATTTTTTATTCTTTTTAATTTGAAACAGGGTCTTACTAAGTTGCACTGGGCCTCACTAAGTAGCTGAGGCTGTCCATGAACCGCCATCTTCAGGTCTCAGCCTCCTGAATGCTGGATGAATGAAAATGCTGAATGCACGATTGTAAAATCGTGCACCAACACGCCCGGCTGCAAATTGTCCTAATTACACACTTAATTGCTATTAGGTTACATACATGATATGGAAAATTTGAGAAGACTGAAATAATAACTATTTACAACATAAAAATAAGAAAAAAAAAGTACCATATTGCATGCAATCTCACTTGGGGGACGGGAAATATATAAATACAACATACATGTACGTACACATGTACAACGCCGTTATAAATAGAAGAAAATTGATAAAAATGGTTAACATCTGAGTGGTATAATTACTTTCTTTATCTTTTCTGTATTTTCCCAATTTTCTATAACTAAAACTAGTTTTAAAATCTCCATAAACTCATTGGAATTTGTATCTAAGCACGGACTGTCAATTTAAGCCCCTTTCTCTTTGGCCTAGGTGTCTCTAAAATTTAAAAAAAAAATCATAATAGTAACCGGCCAGACTGGAAGTCGAAGTCGCCTGCAGCCTTCTGCATCCCGACTTCCTACAACTTTCCATCTTGTAACTCTCCTGGATTCTCCCTCACTTCTGGGTCCTAAGGGTGAGTTTTGAGAAGCCACTTGGAAAACAGGAGTCCAGTGTGTAAATGAGCTATTCTACCTCGCAGGTCGCACGTAGCAAAAGACCCCCGACCCAGGGTTCGGCTCTGCGCACTAGCACAGCCCAGGTGTAGATCCCTCAGCTCAGCGAGCTCGGTTCGCTCGTCTCTTTAATGGGTCTCTGCGCCCTGCGGCTCCCGGCGCGCCCTGCGGCGGGGGCGGGGCCGCGCCTCCCTCCGCCCCGCCCCCGAGCACCTCCCTCCGCCCCGCCCCCGAGCACCTCCCTCCGCCCCGCCCCCAGCGCCTCCCCGCCCCCGCCGCGGCGGCTTACATAACGGGCCGCGGCCGCTCTCGCGAGACTTCCTCCGCGCTCCACGTCAGGAGGACTCGGGCGGAGCGGCCAACATGGCGGAGCGCAGGCGGCACAAGAAGCGGATCCAGGTAGCGCCGCCCGGCCGGGGAGGGGGCCGCGGCGCTGAGCGCGGAGGGGCCGGGGCCGGGGCCGGGGCGAGCGGGGCGGCCGGGGAGGGCAGGAAGGGGCGCCGCGCTCCGAGGGGGCCTGCGCCCGCCCGCCCCGAGCCGAGGCCGCGGAGCCCGGCGGCGGCGAGGGCCCGGCGGAGGCCGCGGCTGCTCGGGACGGAGCCGAGCGCTGGCCGCCCCGGGCCCAGGCTGCGGGCGGCGGAGCCCGCGTCCAGCCGCCTTCGCCCTCGGCGGCCTCAGGATCTTAAATTTCAGAGCCCACTCGGACCTGGCCGTAGTCCTTCCCGGAGACAGGATGTAAACAAACAAAACCCTGTGGGTGCTGCGGCGAGCTGGCGGCGCCCAGGAACCTTTCGGTGCCAGTTTGTCAGCCTCGTAACCTACATAACACCGACCCGCATTCCACTTGCGCGGTCTTGGGCCTCTCTTCCCGGCACCTTTCCCCCGTTCTCGTTCTTGGCCAAGAGGATTACATATGTTGAAAATCTTACGCTTGAGGTGTTTATACGTCGCTTCATCAGTTCATGTGCCGAGAAACCCAAGGCATCATAAATTGATAGCATGTACTAAATTGCTAATATAATCATCACAAATTGTTTCATTTATCATTGCTTTCCTTTTCCTTACATAAGTGACTTTTTCTCTTTCCGTTTGTTTTTAAGTGTATCGGTCTATTGGCCCACACACAGATGTTTTCAGCTGTGCGAGTCAAAAATTTGAAAACTTTTAGATATTCTGAAAAAGATTCCGATGATTAGTGAATTTACAACTTGGCAGACATAAGTAATTGTGAACAGGGTACATAAGGGAATTAGATGCAAATTCCAATTCCAGCCTTAAAGCCAGGGCTTAAGATCAATAGAAGATCTAATTGTATTCTTCCTGGGCTTTCGAAATTTTAGTTTTACTGGTTTGTCATAGTACTGTATTAGAATTTGTATTGGAGAGCCGGGTGTGGTCGCGCACACTTGTATTCCCAGTACTTGGGAGGCAAAGACAGGAGGATCGGGGTTCGCAGACAGCCTCAGCTATTTAGTGAGGCCCTTAGCACTCAGTGAGACCGTTTCAAAATAAAAAATAGGGCTAGGAGTGTAGCTCGGAGGTAGAATGCCCCTGGGTGGTACCGCAAAAAAACAACAACAACAACAATAATAATAATAGGGCTGGAGGTGTGTCTTGAAGGTAGAATGCCCCTGGGTTCAATCCCCACTACCACAGAAAAGAAAACAAATTTGGAAGTTGTCAGATTTTAACTTACTGTACTCTTTATATTAAAGTTGACAGTACATTTTATGCCCTTTAATACGAATTGTTTACAGTTTAAGCTGCTCTTTAATATTATGAGGGTTCTGTAATTCACTTTTTTAATAGCTACTCATATTGTAGTTGTGACTTTATATTAAACAGATAAGTGTGGAGGCTGTACAGTAATTTAAGTGGTAGTGGCTGAAAGTTGAGACTGAAGCCAAACTGCCTTTTTATATCCGAGCTCCACCAATTATTAGTTGAGTAATTTTTAAAGTTTTTACCTCATTTTCTGCATCTATATAAAGGATGTTTATCTTTAAAAACTTAAAAAAAAACCTTTTTGATTTGTAAGAGTTGCGAAAACAGGTGAGGCAATTACATATTTAAAGTGCTTGGCAAATAACCTCTTCCTTTTGTCCTCCACCAGGATAAAGGATTTAGGTTGGATTATTATTTGGGTTTTTGTTAAGCACTCTTTGATATGCTGATGAATGATTAACAGCTATCGGTTTAGTAAATAAACTATTAAGATTTTGAGTTGTATAAGTGTAGCTATTTATTTCTATTTGTTAAAAATCAGTCTGGTAAGCACTTGGTGGCACACGCTTGTAATTCCAGCATTCTGGAGGCTGAAACTGGAGGATCACAGTTAGTGAGGCCCTCCGCAGCTTAATGAGACCCTGTCTTAAAGAGTAAAAAATAGGGCAGGGGTGTAGCTCGGAGGTCGAATACCCCTGGGTTCCATCCCCAGACCTGCAAAAAATAAAAAAATAAAAAATAAATCAGTCTGGTAGCCTGGTGTGGTGATCGAGAGGCTGAGCCTGGAAGATTGCATATTTAAAGACAATTTCAGTAACTTAGTGAAACCGTGTTTCGAAGTAAAACAGCTGTTGGTATAGCTAGAGGTAGTTTGGGGGGAAGTGCCCCCCCAGACACAAGTCAGTTTGGCATACCACAAAATGAAAATAATTTTGCTATCTTTACAGTGGTTTTTGTTTTGTTTTGTTTGTGGTGCTGGGGATGGAACCCAGGGGCATTCTACCTCCAAGCTATACTCCAGCCTGATTTTTTATTCTTTATTTTAAAACAGGGTCTCACTAAGTTGTGGAGGGCCTCACTAAGAAGCTGAGGCTGGCCTGGAACCTGCGATCCTCCTGTCTCAGCCTCCCAAGTACTGGGATTGCAAGCATGTGCCACCATGCCCAGCTTAATTTCCATTTTCTGCTGCAGAATAATTTCAGATTTTCATGTCCCATCAAAGTTGGAAGCAAGACCACTGTTGTTACATTTCCTTGGTCTTAATTTACTGGTCACTAAAAACCTGAAGTGAGCTACATGTTCATTGACATTATGTTGTAATTTTTTTTGGTGGGGGATGACTAGGGATTAAACTCAGAGGCTTGCTTGCTTGCTTTTTTTCTTTCTTTTTTTGCGTGTCTGGGGATAGAACTCAGGGGCATTTGACCTCTGAACTACACCCCCTGCCCTATTTTTTATTCTTTATTTCAAAACAGGGTCTCACTAAGTTGTAGAGGGCCTCACTAAGTAGTAGCTGAGCCTGGCCGTGAATCTGTGATGCTCCGGTCTCAGCCTCCCAAATTAGTACTTGGGATTACAAGTGTGTGCTACCACTCCTGGCTGTAAAATTTTAGTAATGGATATTCTCTAATGAGAATGATCTACATTCAGATTAACAAAACATTTGAAAGTAGAGGGTTTCTTCCCCCATGCCTAACCAAAAATAGAATTTTAAATTATTTAAGAAATGTGATACTGGACATGGTGGCACATGCTTGTAATCCCAGCATTTGGGAGGCTGAGACAGGAGGATCAGCTACTACTTAGTGAGGACTTTTGTAACTCAGTGAGACCCTGTTTCAAAATAAAGAATTTTTTAAAAAATAGGGCTAGGGGTATAGCTCAGAGGTTGAATGCCCCTGGATTCTATCCTTAGTACCACAAAAAAAAGAAAAGAAAAAGAAATGTGATTATGTTGCACACTTGTAATCCCAGTACTTGAGAGGCTGAGACAGGAGATCCCAAGTTTGAGAATAGCCTCAGCAACATAACTAGACTCTAGTGAGACCCTGTTTCAAAACAAATAAAAATAAAGACTGGGGTTAGAACTTGGATGGAAGAAGAATGCCCCTGGGGTTTCAATTCCTAGTACCACAAAAAAGGGGGGTAAATATTTTAATGTAATTATGTAAGATTTATGAAAATATGGTAACTTCATATGGATTAATGGTGCTACTTACCAGAAGCATTGATTTTTAAAATCACAGTGTCATGAAATTGAAGATTGAAAAAGATCTAGTGGGATTTGTTTGGAAACCTTCTTCACAAATTCATTCCATTCTAAAACTAGGGTGGGGGGCCTAGAGTTTACTGAGATCACCGACACTCACATTTGACAAAGAAACTGAGGTCAGTGAGACAAAATAACTTGATGTAGGATCACTCGAGATAGTAAAACTAGGTTTAAACCAGTGTTCTAATTCCCAATTAGATATTCTTTCTATCTTACCATTGATAAAAATTAGTTGTCCAGACAAGTCTTAAGATTTTATATTAAATTGTACAACATAAAGGCTTAGTATGGCTTGTCTCTGCTAAAGAGAATCATCCCATCTAGTGTTCTCCTTATACATACAGTGTCCAGTTGAGTTTTGGGACACTTAAGTGGCTTACTATTTCAGAACTTTAATAACCTCCA
The DNA here is from genome assembly GCF_963383645.1 of Muscardinus avellanarius. Lineage (NCBI taxonomy): Eukaryota > Metazoa > Chordata > Mammalia > Rodentia > Gliridae > Muscardinus > Muscardinus avellanarius. Next base: position 105,814,813 of record NC_137790.1, on the reverse strand, counting down.
CCAGTTTTTTTATTTTGTTTTGGTTTTTAGGTGGTACTAGGGATGGAACCCAGGGGCTTTCTACCTCCAAACCACTCTTGTTTTATATTTTATTTGGACTGAGCAGCTGAGGCTGGCGTTCACCCTGCTCGATCCTCCTGTCTCTGCTTCCCAAATACCGGGATTACAAGTGTGTGCCACCACACCTGTCACCAGTTACTTTTGTTGTACTCATTTGTCTCCCTGGCAGTAAAATCCTGACATAACTTGGGCTTCTCTCCTTAATTTCAGAAAAGGGAAGAAAAAGGAAAATTTAGGACTAAATAGCCAGATGACAGGTTTGACTTTTAAGGACCTTCTGAAGGGAAGGAATCCAGGAAACCAGTCCTAAGTCTGAAAACTACCTCCGAAGTTTTTTTTCTTTTTTTTTCCCGGGTGGGGGATGGAATCCCAGGGCATTCAGTCTCTGAGCTACACCCCCGGACTTTTTTTTTTTTTAAACAGGGTCTCACTAAGTTGGGGAGGACCTCACTAAATAGCTGAGGCTGTCTGCAAACCATGATCCTCTTGTCTCAGCCTCCCTGCTGGGATTACAATGGAGGGTTTTGCAGTTACATAGTAAACCTGTTGCTACAGAGAAATTACAATAGGAGTGAGTGAATTGAAGGAGTTACAGAAGGATACAGTTATAGACAAGGTAACAGCTGCATGGCTTTGTTCAAATGATTTACCAGAGGTCCCTTCCAGTTTTCAGATTTTATTATTAATCTGCTGTTTGCATTTTCACAAATATTTTATACTTTTGTCTTTGTGTACAAATTTACGATTCATAAACTTAAGACTTTTTTCCCTCAGTTCAGTATTAATAGATTAAGTTTTTTTTGTTTTTTTTTTTTTTTTTTTGGTGCTGGGGGTGAACTCAGGGGCTTTTCTACCTCCAGGCTACACTCCCAGACCTATTTTATATTTTATTTGGAAACAGGGTCTCACTAAGTTGCTGAGAGCCTCACTAAGTAGCTGAGGCTGGCTTTGAACCTGTGCGATCCTTCTGTCTCAGCTTCCCAAGCACTGGTATTGCAAGTGTGTGCCGCCACCACCACGACCGGCTAGACTAAGCTTATTTCTATTGATGGTTTGTTTGTTGCTTTGCTTCTTTGTTTGTTTTTGTAATACTGGGAATGGAACCCCAGGGACATTCTACCTCTGAGCTATATCCCAAGCCCAATTTTGTTTTATTTCTTATATTGAAGCAGAGTGTCACTAGGTTGTTGAGAGCCTTGCTAAATTGCCAAGGCTTGGCTTTGAAACTGTAATCCTTCTGTTTCAGCTTCCCAAATACTGTATTATAAGGGTGTGCTACCCGTGCCAGCTGGATATGGTTTTTAAATTGTTCGTCAGAAATTCTGAGCCAGGCATGGTAGGGGTTACACACCTGTAACCCCTGTAACTTGGGAGACTAAGACAGGAGGATCACAGGTTTACATTAATGCCATGATTCTATCCCAGAGGCTAATACATTTGCCTGTGATCTGCAAATGTTTGTTTGTTTGTTTGTTTGTTTTTGCATTACTGAGGATGGAACTTTTGAGCTGCACCCCCAGCCCTTTTTTTTTTTTTTTTTTTTTTGCAGGTCTGGGGTTGGAACCCAGGGGTATTCTACCTCTGAGCTACACCCCCTGCCCTATTTTTTATTCTTAATTTTGAAACAGGGTCTCACTAAATTGCAGAGGGCCTCACTAAGTAGCTGAGGCTGTCCGCAAATAGTGATCCTCCAGTCTCAGTCTCCCGAATGCTGGGATTACAAGCGTGTGCCACCATGCCTGGCTCCTATTTTTTATTCTTTATTTTGAAACCGGGTCTCACTGAGTTGCAAAGGGCCTCACTAAGTAGCTGAGGTTGTCCACGAACCACAAAGGATCAGCTTCCCAAATGCTGGGATTACAAGCATGCACCACTACCCCTGGCTTGCAAATGTTTTAATTGTGCTTTAATATGTGTAGTAGATATATCTTGTCTAAAATTGATAGAATTGTTGTCCAGAAACAACTTTCTTCCAAATTCTTTTGTTATTGAAAAACTATCCTTTCTTAAGTTGATCACTTTCAAAAATGGACATCTTTTACCTAGTCATTTATGTATCCTTTATTATTGTCTTATTCTATACTTGAAATGTTTTACCTATCTACGTTTCTTTCCTGTTTCACTTTTTTTTTTAAGTACTGGGGATGGAATCCAGGGGCGGGGATGGAATCCAGGGGCATTCTATCTCGGGGCTACACCCACAGCCCGATTGATATTTTTATTCTTTATTTTGAAACAGGGTCTTCAAAGTTGTGGAAGACCTCACTAAGTAGCTAAGGCTATCTGCGAACTGTGATCCTCCTGTCTTAGCCTCCCAATAGATGTTTGATATTAACTGTAGCATCCAAAGATTGTAGGATGAGCATTCAAGAAGTATGTATCTAAATCGTTTGCACTCATTCAAATTAAGCAAACCCATCTTAGTCAAGTTATCAGTTAAATAAATCTTTAAATTGACAACAGATATATCAAATGAAAAAAATGACTATATTAGTGTGATCATAAGTTTGTTTCTATAAACCATTTGAAGTGTCACTATTTTTAACTTTTGTGAATTTGATCAGGTGCTTACAAATAATATCAAATATTATTTACCACCAGGTGCAGTAACCATGCCTTTAATCTCAGTAGTTGAGAGGCTGAGACAGGAAGATCACAGATTCTCAGCCAACCTTAGCAACCTTGTGAGGCTCCTTACAACTTAGGGAGAGCCTGTTTTGAAATAAAAAATAGTGCTAGGACTGTAGTTCAGAGGTAGAAATACCCCTGGGTTCAGTCCCCAAATCCACAAAGAGTGTGTGTGTGTGTGTGTGTGTGTGTGTGTGTGTGTGCGCGCGCGCATGCGCGCACGTGCACACACATTTACTAATAAGATGAAACTCCACAGTATACACATGTATATTATACAATTAAGTACTGCCATTTAACAAATAATATATTAATATATCTTAGCATATTTAAAATTTTTAGCAAGGAATTCTCACCTTTTATTGTCAAAAATATATTTTGTAGCTAAGCCTTATGCTGATCATAAAACCTCGTAGATGTTAGTGAAATTGTAATGTTAAATTTTGAATTTGCAGTTTTAAGATTCTGTTATTCTTTAGTGCATATATATATATTCGTGTGTGTGTGTGTGTGTGTGTGTGTGTGTGTGTGTGTGTGTGTGTGTTACTAGGGGTGGAACCCAGGGGCTTTCTACCTCCGGGCTATACTCTAAGACCTATCTTACACTTTATTTAGAAATAGGGTCTCAGTAAGTTGCTGAGAACCTCACTAAGTAGCTGAGGCTGGCTTCGAACCTGTGCGATCTCCTATCTCAGCCTCCCAAATGCTGGTATTACAAGTGTGTGCCACTGTGCCTGGCTTTAGTGCATATTTCATAAATAAAACTTTTTCATAAGATTTTTTTCCCCCGTACTGGGGATTGAACCCAGGGGCAGTTTACCTCCAAGTTACATCCCCAGACCTTTTTTATTTTTGTTTTGAAATGGTCTTGCTAAATTGATGGGAGTCTCACTACTTGCTGAGGCTGTCTTCAAACTTGTAATCCCCCGGATCCTCTGTTTTATTAAGTATTGGGATTACAGGCAAGTGCCACCACACCTGGCTTGTACTTCACTTGAAACCGATCTGTACATTATTTTTCAGTGCGTGAATTTCTCAAGTAAGTTGATATTAATATTTTCATATTGCAGGAAGTTGGTGAACCATCTAAAGAAGAGAAGGCTGTAGCCAAGTATCTTCGATTCAACTGTGCAACAAAATCCACCAATATGATGGGTCACCGGGTTGATTATTTTATTGGTAAGGTTCTATCAGTAAAATCATATTAGCATACATAGATCTTTCAAAGTTAATTAGATTAGGGCTATATAGAAGGCTTTTTTTTTTTTTTTTTCGGTACTGGGGTGGAACTCAGGGGCATTCTACCTCCAAACTATACCCCCCAGCCCTATTTTTTTGTTCTTTGGAAATAGGGTCTCACTGAGTGGCAAAGGGCCTCGGTAAGTAGCCGAGGCTGGCCTCAAACCACGATCCTCCTTTCTCAGCCTCCTGACTGCTGGGATTATAAGCTTGTGCCACCACGCCTGGCTTATATAGAAGTTTTTTTGGTTTTTTGGGTGTTTTTTGTTTTTTTTTGTTTTTGTTTTTTGTTTTTGGTGGTGGTACTGGGGATGGAACCCTTCTACCTCCAGGTTATACTCCCAGACCTATTTTCTATTTTCTTATTTGGAAACAGGGTCTCTTAAGCCAGAGAGGCTGGCTTCGAACCTGCACGATCTTCCTGTCTTGGGGATTATAAGCATGCATCACCACACCCGGCTAGAAGTTTTAAAGGTGCTTTCCAAATATGATTATTGAGCCGGGCATGGTGGTGTGCGCTTGTAATTCCAGCACTGGGGAGGCTGAGACAGGAGGATCTCTGTTCACAGACAGCCTCAGCTACTTATTGAGACTGTTTGCAACTTAGTGAGACCTTGTTTCAAAATAAAGAATAAAAAATAGGGCTGGGAGTGTATCTTAGAGGTAGAAAGCCCCTGGGTTCCATCCCCAGTACTGCAAACACACAAACAAAAAACCCAAAAGAAACAAATTGATTATTGAAGCTGGGTGATGAGCATATAATAGTTGATTGTCTTATTTTCTTTTGTGATTGAAAATGATTATAATTAAAAACATGCTATCTACATTTGTTGTACATTTTCTAACAGGATTTGTTTTTAATGTTCTAAAAAATACATTTTTGGGGGGTACTGGGGATGAAACCCCGGCATTCTACCTCCGAGCAGCACCCCCAACCCTGTTTTTTAATCCTAATTTGGAACAGGGTCTCACTAAATTGCAGAGGGCCTCACTGAGTAGCCGAGGCTGTCTGCGAACCTTGAGCCACCATACCTGTGGCTCACTTCTCATCGGTGTGAATTGAGTTGTCATTATAAAGGAACTTCCTCGCCGGGCGTGGTGGCACGCTTGCCATCCCCGCGCTTGGGAGGCGAGACAGGAGGGTCGCGCAGGTTCGAAGCCGGCCGCGCTGGCGTAGGAGACCCTGTTTCCAAATAAAAATGTAAAAAATAGGTCTGAGAGTGTAGCCCAGAGGTAGAAGGGCTTCCAATAACCCCATTACCACCAAAAAGAAAGAAAGAAAGAAAGAAAGAAAGAAAGAAAGAAAGAAAGAAAGAAAGAAAGAAAGAAAGAGAAAAAATTCCTTTAGTGTTAATGTTTGGTTTTGGTTTTGGTTTTGGTGGTACTGGGGATTGAACCCACAGGCATTCTACCTCAGATCTACACTCTCAGCCCTATTTTATTCTTTATTTTGAGACAAGGTTTCACTCAGTTGTAGAGGGTCTCACTAAGTTGCAGCAGCTGGCTATGAACCTGCAATCTTCCTGTCTCAGCTTCTCAAATACTGGGATTATAAGCAATGCACCACCATGCCCAGCTCTATTAATGATTTGATGCTTATTAAAAGTTGAGAAAAACACATTAATCTCTTCAAGTCTAATGTGTTTATTTCTACTAATAGTAATAGATAATTCACCAAACTTTTGTTTTGTTCTTTTTGTTGCAGTGCTGGGAATTGAACCCAGGGTCATTCTACCTCTGAGCTACAGTCCTAGACCTATTTTTTTCTTTTTATTAAGTTTTAATTTGTTTGTTTGTTCGTTTGCAGTACCAGGAATTGATACCAGGAGCATTTTACCTTTGAGCTATACCCCCAGCCCTATTTTTAATTCTGAATTTTGAAACAGTGTCTCACTAAGTTGTAGAGGCCTTCACTGAGTAGTTGAAGCTGGCCTTGAACCTGGCAATCCTCCTATCTCAGCCTCCTAAGCACAGAGATTACAAGGGTATGCCACCACCCCTGGTTCTATTCTTTGTTTTGAAATAGAGTCTCACTAAATAGCTGAGGCTGGCTATGAACCTGTGATCCTCCTGTCTCAGTCTCCCAAGTACTGGGATTACAAGTGTTCCCCACCATGCCCAGCTCACCACCAAGTTTTTCCTCAGTGGGTTACAGTAAAATTTGATGAGAATTTGGGAGAAGGTTTTGGCTTTTTTCTGTATTGATTAATTTTTTATGTGTGTGTGGTACTGGGGGGTGGAACCCAGGGGCTTTCTACTAGACTCTGGGCTACACCCCCCCAGCCCTGTTTTTTATAATTTATTTGGAAACAGGGTCTCACCAAGTTGCTGATAGCCTCACTAAGTAGCTTAGGCTGGCTTTGAAGCTGTGCGATCCTCCTGTCGTAGCCTTCTAAACGGTGGGATTACAAGCGTGCGCCACCATGCCCAGCTCTTGATTGCAATTTTTTATAAGAATCATAGTTGAACATAAATATTTTGAAGTCTTTTGTTGTCAACATATCCTTATTTATCTTGCTTTAATTGATATTTCTGAATGCCATCTACTTTCCAACTTTTTTTTTTTTTTCTTTTTTTGAAGGTCTGGGGAGGGAACCCAGGGGCATTCGACCTCTGAGCTACACCCCCTGCCCTATTTTTTATTCTTTATTTTGAAATCGGTCTCACTGAGTTGCAAAGGGCCTCACTATGTAGCTGAGGCTGTCCGCAAACCGCGATCCTCCAGTCTCAGCCTCCCAAATGCTGGGATTATAAGTGTGTGCCACCACGCCCGGCTCCCAACATTACTTTAAAAATTAATATTTCACGTGGGGCATGGTGGTACATGCTTGTAATTCCAGCATTTGAGAGGCTGAGACATTGTGCAGGTTCACAGCCGGCCTCAGCTACTTAGTGAGGCCCTTTGCAACTCAGTGAGACCCTGTTTCAAAATAATAAAATAAGATAGGGTTGGTGTTGCTCGGAGGTAGAATGCCGCTGGGTTCCAACCCCAATACTACAAAAAAAAAAAAAATTAATGTTTCACAAATAGAGGTTTTAAGGAAATGTTACTCTGATCATATTACATGTAATATTCTGTTCAACTTTATTATTTCCTGGTATTTTTATTTACTTTTTTTTTTTTTTAATTGTGGGTATAGGGATGAAACCCAGGGGCATTTGACCTCCAAGCTACACCCCCTTGCCCCATTTTTTTATTCTTTATTTTGAAACTGGTAGCTGAGGCTGTCTGCGAACTGTGATTCTCTGGTCTCAGCCTCCAAAATGCTGGGGTTATAAGTGAGCACCACCACGCCTGGCTGAGTTTTATTTTCTGTTATCAAAATGTTGAATGTAATACTATTTAGACAGATGTAAATTCCCATGTATACCAAATTAAAATAATAAATTTTTTCTTTAGCTTCAAAAGCAGTGGATTGCCTTTTGGATTCGAAGTGGGCAAAGGCCAAGAAAGGAGAAGAAGCTTTATTTACGACCAGGGAGTCTGTGGTTGACTACTGCAACAGGTAGTATATATTTCTTAGTGAAGGATAACATAAATAATAATTTTAAGTTTTCTTCATAGCCTAAGGCTCTTTATCATTTATTGTACTATATTACAAAAGAGCCTAAACATAGTTTTTAATGTATAACCTGGATTTTGTTAATAATTCTGCAAATGTATTTGGTTTTAAACTGTTATATTTTAATTGCACATAATCTTTATGTTCTATTACTTTTGTATGTTTTTCACACCCACTGAGCTGAATAGTCAGCATTAAAAATTATATAACAGTGCCTATAGTGAACAAGGTTCTTTTTTTTTGTAGAGAAAATGGTTAGGGAAGTTTTTTTTTCCCCAAAACTTGGGGGATTCCTAATAGCCGTTATCCTTGTTTTGTCTTAGTGTCTGTACCCTGAACCATAAGCCAGATATATTTATCCTATTTATAGTGATTGCTAATGTAGTATATCTTATAAAGTCAGGACAGTTAAAACATCTACTTTGTCTGTTTTTTGTTTTGGTACTAGTGATTGAACCTGGGAGCAGTCTACCTCCAACCTACACCTCTAGCCTTTTTTAATTAATTTATTTATTTGTGGTACTGGGGATGGAACCCAGGGCATTCTACCTCCGAGCGACGCCTTCAGCCCTATTTTTTTATTCTCTATTTTGAAATAGGGTCTCACTGAGTTGCAAAGGGCCTAAGTACCTGAGGCTATCCATGAACCATCATCCTCCTATCTTAGCCTCCCGAATGCTGGGATTACAAGCACCTAGCTTTGGTCTTTCTGTAATCTTAAACTGGCACTTCCCTCAGTGATTCTCCATCTTCTGCTTGTCTCTCAATATTGTAAACATATCCCTTATCCTGTTCCTACCATGTACTATTCTTCAGATCTTCCAGCCCACATTATTTATGTCTAAAGTTCTACTGATTTATCAAGATGATATCTACTTTGGCTCTTAACTATTTTAGAATTCTTGCATTTGCGTTAATTTTTTTAATCTTTGTCAATAGAATCTGAAAACAGTTGTAGGACTGTTTAACTCCATAGTAGTTAATACAATGTGGGCATATAATTAAAACTCTTTGCTGCATAAGTACCTAACACATGTCTTACATTCAGTGAATATTTGTTAAATCTTAAAAATTTAAGAGATGAGGAAAAATACAGGAGCATTTTAAAAACTTTTTATAAGTTGTCTTAAACTATTTATCTACTCAACATATATTTATCAAATATGTATTATATTCCAGGCCCCTGGAATGCAATGATTATTCTCATTTGTGTCCTGTCTCAAAACACATACTCTTAATTCTTAGGGAAGATTTAAAGCTAATAACAATACTTGGTAAAACTGTCAAGATTAAATTTACAGGAAAACTTTTTTGTTGTTGTTTTTCACTTTACTAGGGATGGAACCCAGGGGTATTCTACCTCTGAGCAATATCCCCAGCCTTATTTTTTATTCTTTATTTTGAAGCAGAGTTTCACTCAGTTGCCAAGGGCCTCCATTATTAGCTGAAGCTGTCCCCGAACTGCCTCCTGAATGATGGGATTCCAAGCATATGCCACCATGCCAGTCTTGTTACTCAAAGCCAAATAAGTAGACATTCTGATTTTACTGCAAAGGTTTAATAATGTCAGTCTCACTTTTCTAGACAAAGAATGAGTTGCAGTAGACATTCTCTAAAAAGCAGTTAATGAATAAATCAGTTATTCTACTTATTACAGAATGGACTGGTGTTATAATGATTTATGTAGCTGGGCGTGGTGGCGTACAATTGTAATCCCAGCATTCAGGATGCTGAGACCAGAGGATCGCAGTTCACGGACAGCCTCAGCTACTTAGTGAGGTCTTAAGCAACTTAGTGAGACCCAGTTTCAAAATAAAAAAAAAAAAAGTAGGGCATGAGGTATAGCTCAGAGGTTGAATGCCTCTGGGTTCCTTCCCCAGACCTGCAAAAAATTAAAATTAAAAATATAATGATTTATGTAACTGTATATATTCCATATTAAATGAAATTGAAGATTCATAGCTAAAATAGCTACATTTATTGAGTTTATGTTTATCATATACTATGCTCAACAATTTACATGCTTCCCTAAAAAACTCTTAGGAAATAGAAGCCCCAATTAATCAAGTGGTAGAGGTGATTTTTTTTTGTTTTTTCAGTACTGGGGATGGAACCCAGAGGCATTCTACCTACAAGCTACACCCCTAGTCCTATTTTTTATTCTTTACTTATTTATTTTATTTATTATTATTGTTTATTTATTTATTTATTTATTTTGGTGGTACTGGGGATGGAACCCAGGGGCATTCTACCTCCGAGCTACACCCCCAACCCTATTTTTTGTTCTTTATTTTGAAACAGGGTCTCACTGAGTTGCAGAGGGCCTCACTAGCAGTAGCTGAGGCTGTCCATGAACCGCGATCCTCCTGTCTCAGCCTCCCAAATGCTGGGATTACAAGCGTGTGCCACAACGCCGGGCTTATTTTTGTTTTTATATTGAGTAGTAATAAATTATAGAAAATCTGAAAATTATGTTAAATGCACAAAATTGAACATATGTTTATTATAAATTTGTCTATTTATATTACTGGGGGTTGACCCAGGGGCATTCTACCTCTGAGCTATACCTCCAGGCCTATTTTTTATTCTTTTTTTGTGTGTGTGTGTGTGGGGGGGGGGGGTTATAAGGTTGGAACCCAGGGGCATTCTTCCTCCAAGCTACACCCCCTGCCCTTTTTTGGTATTCTTTATTTTGAAACAGTGTCCCACTAAGTTGCAAAGGACCTCGCTAAGTAGCTGAGGCTGTCGGTGAACCGCGATCCTCTGATCTCAGCCTCCCGAATGCTGGGTATGTGCCATCATGCCCGGCTTCCTATTTTTATTCTTAATTTTGAAACAGGATTTAACTAAGTTGCAGAGGGCCTCATTAAGTAGCTGAGGCTGGCCTGCAAACTTAAGATACTTCTTTTTCTCCCTCCCAAGTACTGGGATTACAAGCGTGTGTCACCATGCCCAGCTTGTTTATTAGAAGTTTTTCAAAACATTTTGAAGTAAAAAATACAAAGTTTCCCTTTAGCGAGGCATGGTGGCACACGCTTGTAATCCCGGTACTTGAGAGGCTGTGACAGGAGGATCACAGGTTTGCAGCCTGCCTCAGCTACTAATTGAGACCCTGTTTCAAAATAAAGTATAAAAATAAAAAAACAGGGCTGGGAATGTAGCTTGAAGGTAGAATGTCCCTCCGTTCAATCCCCAGTTCCACAAAAAATAAAATTTCCCTTCATATTCAAACATTCCATTATTTTCTTCTTTTAAGTAGTTAGTTACTAAAGTCTCGTTTCAAATTTTGTCTTTATACATATGTATATATGCGTAACAGATATTAATGGTGACATTTTGGAGGGAGCAATTTGAACAGTTAACACCGTTTTATGCTGGGTAAATTTTCTGAACAAACAGAATAGGCCAGATGAGGAAACCTAGAAGTTAGTAGTGGAGGTCAGACAGCAGATGGAAGCCCAGCCAGGCAGGGAAATACAAGTGCTCCAGAAGGCACAGCATAATGACCAGAAAGACGTCCGAACAGGAGGAACCCAGTTACCAAGTGACTCGATATTCTCTCGCAGGTACCACTGAGGTGTAAGAAAGGTGGATTGTCACAATTCGCAGGCACAGGTGCTGGTAGTGAGGCTGAGCTTGTAGATTTTGTTTTGGTAGTTTTACATTGCCAGGGCAGGAATGAGGAAACAAATGAGAAACTCTGAAACTGGAACATGAGATTTGAAAGAGTGGCTTATAAATGACAAAGGTAAGGTCAACCCAGTGGTAGGATTATAAGGTTAGAATTGCTGGGTATAGTGGTGCACACCTATAATCTTAGTATTTGGGAGGCTGAGATGGGAAGATTGCGGGTTCAAGGTCTGCCCCAGCAACTTAGCAAGACTCTCTTTCAAAGTTTAAAAAATAGGGGTGCAGTATAGATCAGAGGTAGAACACTCCTGGGTTCAATCTTCAGTACCCAAATAACTTACTCAATGTTAGGAACCACCAGCAAGGTAGACTTTTTTTTTTTTTGGTGGTACTGGGGGTGGAACCCAGAGGCTTTCTACCTCTGGACTATACTCCCAGATCTATTTTATATTTTATTTGGAAACAGGGTCTCACTAAGTTGCTAAGAGCCTGATTAAGTAGCTGAGGCTGGCTTCGAACCTGTGCGATCTTCCTGTCTCAGCCTCCCAAGCGTGGGGATTATTACAATTGTGCACCACCACGCCTGGCTGTTTGTTATCTGTCTGTCTGTCTGTCTATTTTTCCAGTACTGGGGATGGAACCCAGGGGCATTTACCTTCGAGCTACATGCACCCCCAGCCCTATTTTTTATTCTTTTTTTTGAAACAGGGTCTCACTAAGTAGTTGAGGCCGGCCGTGAGTCCCGATCTCCTGTCTCAGCCTCCCAAATGCTGGGATTACAAGGGTGTGCCACCACACCCAGCAGTTTATGGGTTTTAAACAAGGTGATTCAGACTTCATGGTGTTAGGGATGGTGGTACATGCCAATAATCCCAGTACTTGGGAGGCTAAGATAGAAGGGTCGCAGGACAGCCTTAGCAAGTAGTGAGACTCTTATCAGCCTAATGAGACCCTGTTGCAAAATAAAAATAGAATAGGGTTGGGGATGTAGCTTGGAGGGAGAATGCCCCTAGGCTCAATCCCCCATATCACAAAAACAAAACCCCTCAAGGTGGTTCGTGTTCAGGGAAAATTTGAAGGAAGTGAAGGAATGAAACAAAAAGATGCTCTTGTATGGGGGAAGGTACTGTGTGAGGGGCACAGCCAGTGTGAAGGCTGAGATGAGAGTTAAAAAAGAAGGAAAAACAATATGTTTAGAGAGAAATTAATGGAAGAAGGAATACATAGTTCTTTAACAAATGCATTGCACATTTATCTGATTGATCTTGTGAGAATCCTTATCAGACTCCAGAAATCTCAGAATACCTACTTATTCATTACTTAATTGAAAATATTTTGTTATATAACGGCAGGCAAAATAGTGAAGTATTTGGGAATACATGGAGAAAAAAGTAACACCCATTAAGGCATTGAAAATTCTTGAATAGGATAGATCAAAGGATAGGTACAATTTTAATTTTTTAATGATTCTGAAACTTTTCCTCTTCTGCTCTTGCATTTGAGACAGCATTAAATGAGACTGAATCTTTATTATACTTAAAGTGAAAATTATATTGAATATCACTGAGTTTGGGCAACTTCTGTATAATCTGATTGGCTAGAAAGTTTTTTGACCTAGTAGAGTTGACTATTTTTCCATAGGCTTTACTAGTTACACATTTTTCTTATGAGTTGCCAGTTAATGTCTGTCTTTTCCCATTTTATTTGGAGCTTGATCATTTTGCTTTTCAGTCTGTCTATATAATTGACGGGGAGTATAGTGTTAAACCTGTTTTCTCCAAGGCTTTTAAAGAAGCAGTTTTTTCACCGAGCACTAAAAGTAATGAAAATGAAGTATGATAAAGACTTAAAAAAGGAAAAAGATAAAGGAAAAGCTGAAAGTGGGAAAGAAGAAGATAAAAAGAGCAAGAAAGAAAATATAAAGGAAGAAAAGACAAAAAAGGAAAAGGAGAAAAAAAAAGACGGTGAAAAGGAAGAATCCAAAAAGGTAAGTTCAGCTAAAATTAGTAAAAATAAAAAATAATTGTGTGCACTTGAGCTCTACTGGCATATGAGCATATTTAAAATAACAGCAGCTTCAGGGATACTGTAAATACTATGAGAATTTTTGTGTTACAAGTAGTTAAAATTTTTTCACTATATGAATATTGTACTGCTTTCGCTTGCTTGTATTATTTCGACTATTTAATTTGTGTTTTTATAGGAGGAAACTCCAGGAACTCCCAAAAAGAAGGAGACTAAGAAAAAATTCAAACTTGAGCCACATGATGATCAAGTGTTTTTAGATGGAAATGAGGTGAGAGTATTACCTTATGACTGGAATTCCAGTTTTTTTAGAGAAATTTTTAGTAATATGTTTGATGCCTTCATAGGAAATCATTTAGAAGTGTAATCATGCACTTGTAAAAGCTACTCTATTTTTAAAATTTAATCTCTGAATTTAGTTTTTTTTAAAAAAATCAGAATTAAATGTGTGTGATAGAACATCTGAAATAACAGTGGCTTAGTACAAAATAAATGTTTATTTCTTTTTCAGCAATGTAACCTGGGGGTGAGCAATACAGATATAGCAATTCCATGGTGGACCCAAGCTTTTCCTTTGTAAGATCCTTTTAGCTAAGGTTACCTCGTCATCCAAAATGGCTGCCAAGCTTAGATCTAGATCCAAAAGAGGGAAGGAAAATGAGGTTTTAAGGAGGCTATCTTCAGGGTACTGTCCAGGAAGCTGCTTTCATTCCTGCTTGGATTCCACTGGCCCGAAACTATTTACCAGGTGATGCTTACCTGAAATAAAATCTTAGAAATGTACTTTATATACCAGATTATTTGCCTAGCTAAAATGCAAGTTTCTATTATTTTCAAAAGTAAAAGATCAGAATGGCTTATTAGGGACACTACTGATCTCTGCCTATTACATGCATAGTCAAGACATAGCACTTGAGGTGCCTGACATTTTTAACATTTCTTTACGCAGGTAGTTTTTGTTGTAGTTTTTATCATTATCTATTATAATTAGAGATTTTTGTGGTGGTGTAGTAGCCTTCCATGAAGACTGCTTAATATAGTCACTTAGCCAACATAAAAACATTAGCTATATACTAGCCATTGAGCTGTTGAGTTTTAAGATGTACCCTTTTTTGCTATACTGATACTAAAGTAGTGTATATGCACTCACACATACAAAATAATAGTTCCTAGGGCTATATGCTTGAAATTCTTGGAAAGCTTTTTTAAAGATATGTGCTCTAGGCTCATTCTAGACATACTTGATATGAGTATCTCTGGGGAATGGAGAAGCATCTGTATAAATTGTCCTCAGATAATTCTAGTGGTTAAGAACCTTGCTTAATGCCTAGCATGCATGTGGCCCTAAGTTCATTTTCCAGTATTGGAATTAAAAAAAAAAAAAAAAAAACCCTTGGTTAAGAACCATTATAATAGAACACTACATATCTTTCCTAAGGTGAGAGCTAAAATACATTGTTAAACATTGAGCATCATCTATATGTCAAACATTCTTTGCACTTGAAGCGCTTACAGTCGTATCAAAGACACAAGCATATAAACATGAATGGGTGTGAGAACACTTATTAGGAATAGTGAATTTAATCAAGAAGGGTAAGTAGGGTCTAGAGACTCTGGACACTTGCGCTCAGCCTGGGAGGCTGACTGGCAGGTTGCCCAGGGCACCAGGAAGGCGATACAGATCTATTAGGGAAGAAAACAAGCTGAGCAAAAGCTTGGGTGCTTGCCATCATGAAAAGACCAAAGTTCATTTTGTAGAAACCACCATGCACTCCAAAATTATTAAAATTGGGGAAATGTGTTTCTCTTTTAATGTGTTATTTTAGAATAGAACTGGCAGAGGTATGTCTCTGCACTGCTTCCCAGGAAAAATGTATAGAGTTAAAGAGAGTTAAAGTAGAATCCTGGGTGTTACAAGAACCAAACTAGAACTAGGAAATAGAAGAGTTGTTATTTATGGAAATTAAGAAACAAAACTAAGTTGTGGATGATGATTTGAGCATAGCTCTAATCTGAATGATGTTCCATTGTATAAAGTAATAGCATTAAAACTAAGTTTTAAAGCGATGGTTCCCTATTTATGGTCTATAAACCCTTCATAGAGGGCTAAACAATGAAATTATTGCAGGGAGTCATGGAATCTTTTGTTCACCAAGCATGACCTTTATAATTTTTGTGTGTGTGTTGTCAGTGGGAGAGAAAAAGGTGAAGGTTAGAGCTGCTGAATCTTAATCAGGCCTGACTAGAATCTTAATTGTGTTCTTAGCCCAAACTGATTAATTATCATGTTAGGGTTGCATGGGGAAAGAAGGGTTAATGATTGCTGGTACTTCGGTTGAATAAAAAGTGATTTACACATGAACAGATCATTGAATGCATGTAAATATGTACAAAATGTTACCAAATTTTTTTCTAACTGAATGGATGCCAGAACTGCTACTAGTGAAGGAAAGGTCTTTGGAATTTCTTTACTTTAGATAGTAATTCTTCTATGTTTTTTTTTTAAAAAAAAAAAAAAAAAAAGGTCACTGACTGTTTTAGAGGTTCTGTAATTTAGAATTAAACGTTAATGTTGGGTGTGGTGGCCCAGGCCACCTACTCAGGAGGCTGAGGCAGGATTACAAATTCAATCCAGGCCAGCCTGGGCAATGTAGTGAGACCTTTTCCTAAAAGTAAAAATATAAAGAGTTGAGCTGCCGGGTGTGGTGGCACATGCTTGTAATCCTAGCATTTGGGAGGCTGAGACACAGACAGGAGGATTGCGGTTCGCAGACAGCCTCAGCTACTTAATGAGGCCCTTTGCAACTCAAAAAGACCCTGTTTCAAAATAAAGAATAAGAAATAGGTCTGGAGATGTATGTAGCGCAAAGTAGAATGCCCCTGGGTTCCATCCCCAGTACCATACACACACAAAAAAAGTTGACCTGAGTGTGATGGCACATACCTGTAATCTCAGTACTTGAGAGGATTATAGGCTTGAGGCCAGCCTCAATAATTTATAGAGATTCGAAGCAATTTATCAAGACCCTGTGTCAAAATAAAAAAGGTGGGGATTGTAGTTCTGAGGTAGAACATTCCTGGATTCAATTTCCAGTACCAAAACCTTTTTTCTTTTTCTTTTCTTTTCTTCTTTTTTTTTTTTTTTTTTTTTTTTTTTTTAAGGTACTGGAGGTGGAACCCAGGGGCTTTTCTACCTCCGGGCTATACTCTCAGACCTATTTTATACTTTATTTAGAAACAAGGACTCACTAAGTTGCTGAGAGCCTCAGTAGCCAAAGCTGGCTTCGAGCCTGTGCGATCCTCCTGTCTCAGCCTCCCAAGTGCTGAGATTACAAGCGTGCGCCAACACGCCCGGCTTGTACCAAAAACATTTTAAAATAAATAAAAAAGGGTTGGGAAACTCAGTGTGATTTCACATGCCTATAATCCTGGTACTTGGGAGGCTATAAGGTTTGAGGCAACTTGCAGAGGTATGTGTGCGTTGCTTCCCAGGAAGAATGTGTAGAGTAAAATAGAGTTGAAGTCGAATTCTAGGTGTTAGAAGAACCAATTTGGAAGGACAATAAAGAGTTCTAGTCAAAATAGAACTAGGACATAGAACAGTATTGTTATTTATGGGAAGAAACAAAACTAAGTTGTGGATGATGATTGAGCATAGCTGAAGTTATTTAGTGCAACCCTGTTTCAAAATAAAATAGGGCTGAGCCGGGCGTGCTGGCGCACAGGGAGGCTGAGACTGGAGGATCGCGGTTCGCAAACAGCCTCAGCTGCTTAGTGAGGCCCTCTGCAAATCAGTGAGACCGGTTTCAAAATAAAGAATAAAAAATAGGGCAGGGGGTATAGCTCAGAGGTCAAATGCCTCTGGGTTCCATCCCCCGACCCGCAAAAAAACAAAACAAAAATAAAATAGGGCTGAGAGTGTAGCTCAGAGGTAGAACCATTCCTCTTGCCCTTGGTTTAATCTTCAGTATTAAAAACATACATAATTACAGACAGACAGACAGACAGACAGACAGACAGACAGAGCACTTGCCTGGCATACATGAGGACCTGTTCAATCCTGAGGTACTGTTTAATCCTCAGTACCACAAGAAAGAAAACTTTACTTTTTAATAGTACCCTGGAACTTTTAACACTGAGGTTTCTTGATTCTTCTAGGTTTATGTGTGGATCTATGACCCAGTTCACATTAAAACATTTGTCATGGGATTAATTCTTGGTAAGTAGCTTTAAAGTACAATCTAGCCGGACGTGGTGGCACACGCTTGTAATCCCCACACTGGGGAGGCAGAGACAGGAGGATCGCGCAGGTTCGAAGCCAGCCGGGCTGGCTTAAGAGACCCTGTTTCCAAAAATAAAATAGGTCCAGGAGTGTAGCCTGGAGGTAGATGGGCTTCCAGGAACCCCAACACCACCAAAAAAAAAAGTACAATCTAAAATGTTGAAAAACAAAATGCAGCACCAGAAAGGAAAATACTTCTAAATTTAACATAAAATAATTACTGCTTAAAAGAGAGTATTCTTTAAATTTAGAAGGTAAATAATAAACTAAGGAAAACATTTGTAACACATTAAAACAAAGACTTTTAAGAGTTTAACAAAGCCCGGCATGGTGGCGCACACTTGTAATCCCAGCATTTGGGAGGCCAAGACCAGAGGATTGGGGTTCGTGGACAGCCTCAGCTGCTAAGTGATGCTCTTTGCAACTCAGACCCTGTTTCAAAATAAAGGGTAAAATATAGAGCTACAGGTGTAGCTCAGAGGTAGAGTGCCCCTGGGTTCCATCCCCATCCTCAATACCACACACACAAAAAAAAGTTAACAACCTGATAGAAAAAATGGTAAGGGTAACTCACAGATAAAACATTACAGTGGCCAATCCTCATGAATGATACTTAATCACACTCATGATAAATACAAAGTAAAGCACCAGTGATTAAGACGATTATAAAGTTTGACAATGAAGGTCTTAGGGGAAATAAAACCAACACTTTCCAACAATTGATGATTCTATTCATTGTTTTAATAGAGAGCACTTTGGCAACATCTTTCACTTTTTTTGTGAAAAAAATTACTGACCCAGCAATTCTACTTCTAGGAACTGATCCCATTTGTACATACAGTTGCATAAAGTGTATGCATTTGCATGTTATCTGATTTAATCTAGATCTCTCAGACTATTTTAATAGTATAATCTACCAAATGATCTTTCAAGTTTTAAAAGTCTATACCTTTTGTCCTAATAATTGTATATAAAGGAGTTTATTATGTAATGAAAGTTGCACAAATGCATATAGACAAGGAAATTGGCACAGTTCCTGTGTGTTATGGTGTTAAAACTGAAAATGCAAGTTCCTCAGTAGAAAAAGAGTGAATTAAATTACAGTATAATAGATAAAACATGCAGCTTTTAAAGACTTAGGATACATGGTGGGAAAGATACGTAGACTAGATTAATTATGCCTGGTGTGGTGGTACACTCTTGTAATCCCAGTATTTGAGAAGCTGAGATAGCAGGACAGTCTCAGCAAGTAGTGAGACTCTCATCACCTAGTGAGACCCTGTTTTAAAATTTAAAAATAGGGCTAGAGAGCTGGGCAAGTGGCGCATGCTTGTAATCCTAGTACTTGGGAGGTTGAGACAGGAGGATGGCAGGTTCATGGCCAGCCTCAGCTACTTAGTGAGGTCCTCTGCAACTTAGACCCTGTTTCAAAATAAAGAATAAAAAATGGGGCTAGAGGTGTCACTTGGAGGTAGAATGACCCTGTGCAGGGGGGGAAAATCAGGCTGCGAGTATAACTCAGAGGTAGAATCCCCCAGGACTCAATCCCCAGTACCAGAAAAAAAAAATGTGTGTGTGTGTGTGTGTGTGTGTGTGTGTGTGTGTGTGTGTGTGTGTCTGTGTGTGTGTGTGTGTGTGTGTTTGCTTATTTGGAGAATAAATTTCATATTCCATGTGGCTAGTGTTAATTATGTGTAGGCAGGCTCTGATAATGCAAATAAGTTTAATAGTAGGTAACTGAGGAGCGGCACAAGAATTAGACTTATTCTTCACAATACCTTTTGATTTTTTTTAAACATGGTTATTTTTCTAAGGGTAGAGATAGGTGGGAAAGAATGATTTAACGACTAGAAAAAATAATTATTTAAGTAAAGATTGACCGATATGATATCATAGGATCCTAATTTAAAAAACATTTGTGATGAATTTGAAACTCAAAGTCCAACTAGTTAATAGCTCCTGATTATTTACCTTGTACTAGTCACTTTATAAAATACATATAATGTCTTCTTTCATCTTTGCAACATTAATGAACAGACACTTATTAAATGTAACTTGGCCTCAAAAGGGGATAAGTAATTTGCCCACAGTTACTTATGAATGATAGAGCTAGAATTTGAATCCTACTCTAAAGAACTAATAACCAGGCTTCAGACTTCTTGTAATTTATTCATATGGCCTCTATTTACTTGCCAAAAAATTGGAGATGCTTGTATACAGTTTTACTAATTTTAAAAATGCTATGGCAGAATCATCTTGTGATCTTTTTAAGTCTGGATGTCAGAGCTACACCCCAGAATCAGAAATCCTTAGGGTAGGGTCTTTGGAATCTTTTTTTTTGTTTGTTTTTAGATTTGATTTGTTACTTCTTTAAGCTCTCCTAGCCAGTAGACAGGTACCCTAATATTAAAAAAATAATAATATAGATAAAGCTTGAAAATGAAAACAGTTGATATTTAAGGAATAGTTTTGAATTTCTAGACAGCATTTTTTCTAATGAAATTAATGTAGACTAGAAAATTTCTAATCTAATTTAAGAATCCTGCTTAAAAATTTAGGTTAAATAATAACTTTCTCATGATGGTCATGCTGGCGCATGCTTGTAATCCCAGCACTTAAGAGGCTGAGACAGGAGGATCGCACAGGTTCAAAGCTACTTAGTGAGGCTCTCAGCAACTTAGTGAGACCCTGTTTCCAAATAAAGTATAAAGTAGGTCTGGGAGTATAGCCTAGAAGTAGAAAGCCCCTGGGTTCCACCCCCAGTACCACACACACAAAAAAAAAAAAACCCCACAACTTTCTCATAATTGACTATCTTTTACTTATAAGGTGTTTCATGTTTATTTTGTACTGTTTTTGCCCTAAGAAATATGTTTACTTTATTACAACGAAGCTCTTTAAATTTTCATTCTCAAAGTTACCTATTTAACTTTGTCATTTCTTATTCCAGTGATTGCAGTAATAGCAGCCACCCTCTTCCCTCTCTGGCCAGCAGAAATGAGAGTAGGTGTTTATTACCTGAGTGTGGGCGCAGGCTGTTTTGTAGCCAGCATTCTTCTCCTTGCTGTTGGTAAGTATTAGTAGTAAGACTGACCTCAGTAAGGTCAATATTGAGCAGTTGAGACTATAATTTGGGGATTCAGTAAAGCTTAGCAGTAGAATTAACAAGTAAATCAAGAAATACATGATCTTGCCGGGCATGGTGGCATACGCTTGTAATCCCAGCATTTGGGAGGCTGAAACCAGAGGATTGCAGTTCGTGGATGGCCTCAGCTACTTAGGCCCTCTGCAACTTAGTGAGACCCTGTTTCAAAATAAAGAATAAAAAAATAGGGCAGGGGATGTAGCTTGGAGGTCAAATGTCCCTAGGTTCCATCCCCAGACCCACAAAAAATAAAATAAATATATGATCTGACTTTCTGGGTCAAATTCCAAAACTGACTCAGATTTTATTAAATTGGATCTAATTGGAAGAAAAATAATTTACTATATTTATTTACTTACTTTTTTTTTTTTTTCCAGTACTGGGGATTGAACCCAGAACCTCTGATCTATAGTCCCAGCCCTATTTTTTATCCATTATTTTGAAACAGGGTCTCACTAAGTAGCTGAGGCTGGCCATAAACCTGCAACCCTCCTATCTCAGCCTCTGATGTACTGGGATTACAAGTATGTGCCACCACCCGGCTTACTATATCTTTTTAATTTATTTTTATTAACATTACATATGATTAATGAATCAGCTGATACATTAGGAGTATAATGTGATGTTTCAGTACATGCATACGATCTGGAATGATTAAATCAAGCTAATTAATATATTTATCACCTTGTTTTACCTGTCATTTTTTTTATGGTAGGACATTTGAAATTTATCCTTTTAGTTGTTTTAAAATAAAAGTATATAATTATTACATCTACAAGTAGGTGTACAGCCTACTTGTACACCTACAAGTGTACACTTGTACTTGTAGCTACAGCCAGGCGTGGTGGCGCACGCTTGTAATCCCCGTGCTTGGGAGGCGGAGACAGGAGGATTGCACAGGTTTGAAGGCAGCGTGCTGGCTTAAGAGACCCTGTTTTCAAATTTTAAAAAAGTATAAAAATAGGTTTGGGAGTGTAGCCCGGAGGTAGAAGGGTTTCCAGGAACCCCAGTACCACCAAAAAAAAAAAAAAAAAAAAATTGCTACAGCCGCTGGGCGTGGTGGCACACATTTGTAATTTCAGAACTTGGGAGCCGGAGACAGGAAGATTGAAGGTTTGAAGTCAGCCTCAGCAACTTAACAAGGCCCTCTGGAATGAAGTGAGACTTATTTCCAAATAAATAAAATTGGGTGGGGATATAACTTGAAGGTAGAATGCCCCTAAGATCAATCTCCTGTACCAAAAAATACTGTTATGGCAATATTTTTGTAGTAGTTAGCTATTTATTAGAATACTACAGTGAAAAAAATAATAAAGATGAGGGGTTTTTTTTTTTTTTGCCTATTTAATGAGGAAGATTTTCCCCCCTTTGGTATTGGGGATTGAACCCAGGGGCATTCTACCTCCAAGTTATACCCCCAGCCCTATTTTTTATTCTTTATTTTGAAACAAGGACTCACCAAGTTGTAGAACGCCTCACTAAGTAGCTGAGGCTAGGTGCAAACCTGTGAACCTCCTGTCTCAGCCTCCCAAGTTTATAAGCATGTGCTACCATGCCTGGCTCAGGAAAATGTGAATTAAAATGTAATTAAAATGTGAGTTAATAATCATAACAGCAAGGAATATTTGACTGGAAATGCACCCAAATGTGAATAGTGGTAATAGTTACGATTTTAGCTTTTTTATTTATACTTATGTATATTTTTCTACAAAAAAAATGTTAATTGGGGAAAATAAGAAACATTACCTAAAATTCTTGACTTGGAAGTTTTTCTTTTATAGACTAAATAGCACTAATTTTTTACCATGAGAAAGATGATTAACATTATCTAAAACTGTCTAATTTTAATTATATTTAATTATTTGATCCATCTGGAGTTTATGTTGCTCTGTGATATGAAGTTCTGATTATTTTCCCTATGTGACCAGATTGATTTTTCCACTAAATCATAAGAATACTATTTTTTTTTTTTTTCGATACTGGGAATGGAACCCAGGGGCATTCTACCTCTGAGCTACACCCCCAGCCGTATATTTTATTCTTTATTTTGAAACAGGGTCTCACTGAGTTGCAAAGGGCCTCATTAAGTAGCTGAAGCTGTCCACGAACCACGATCCTCCTGTGTCAGCCTCCGAAAGGTGGATTACAAGCATGTGCCACCATGCCCGGCCTAGATTTTTTTTTTTTTTTTTTTTTTTTTTTGGTGGATCTGGGGATGGAACCCAAGGGCATTCTACCACTGAGCTACACCCCCTGCCCTATTTTTTATTCTTTATTTTTGAAAAAGGGTCTCACTGAATTGCAAAGGGATTACAAGCATGTGCCACCTCGCCCGGCTAGAATACTATTTTTTTGTAGTGGTGTAAAGTTATTCCACTTATCTTTAATTAAACCAGTATTTGCAGTAATTTATAATTGTATTGTTTTTCTCTTTAAAATATTGTTTTTCAAAGTTGCTATGGATTTAAATATGCCTTATGAGCTGGATATGGTGGTATGCACTTATAATCCCAGAACTTGGGAACCTGAGACAGAAGGATTGCAAGTTCATGGCCTCAGCAACTTAGCAAAGTCCTTCAACTTAGTGAGACCATCTTTCAAAAAATAAAAAGCAAAATCCGAGCGTGGTGGTGCATGCTTGTAATCCCTGCGCTTGGGAGGCTGATACCACAGGATAGTGGTTTGCGGACAGCCTTAGCTACTTAGTGAGGCCCTGTTTCGAAATAAAGAATAAGAAGGGCAGGGTGTAGTTCAGAGGTCAAATTCCCTTAGGTTCTATCCCCAGACCTGTAAAAATAAGTAAATGAATGAATGAATAAATAAGTAAATAAATAAATAGAATAAATAGGCTAGGAGTGTAGCTCAGAGATAGAATGCCTCTGGGTTCACTGCCCATTAACACACACAGATATACATGCATGCATTATGGATCAAATAGTCTTGCAAATTAAAGTAGGAAACAAACCCAACACTTAATGTTGATTCTGTTAAAAAAGGTAGTTCCAAGTATTCTTTGAAATAGTTTTGATCTGAGCTGGGCGTGGTGGTGCATGCTTGTAATACCAGCATTTGGGAAGCTGAGACAGAAGGATCGCGGTTCATGGACAGCCTCAGCTAGTGAGGCCCTCTGCAACTCGGTAAGGCCCTGTGTCAAAATAATATTGATCTGTAGCTCATTTACAAACTGGATATTACTCCTATTTTCTGTAAAGTACTAAATATTATTCAAAATTATATTTGGTATTACTTTGTTGTTTTTTTGGTTTTTTTTTTCTGGAAGTCCTACCACCAGGCTACAGTCCTACGGGCTACACTCCCAGATCTATTTTATACTTTTTTATGAGGAAACATAAATGGTCTTTTTTATGAGGAAACATTATGGTCTCTGAAGCCAGCGCCGCTGGCTTCGAACCTGCGCGATCCTCCTGTCTCCACCTCCCAAGCGCAGGGATTACAAGCATGAGCCACCACGCCCGGCTTGGTATTACTTTGAATATGCATTGTTTATATCACCATTTGAAATAAGACTTTTGAAGTCAGGTTTGGTGGTGCACACCTCCTAGTATTGGGAGGCTAAGACATTTTGTGCCATTTCTATATTGCTTTTTTGTGGATTCTACTTAAGGTTTCATACTATGAACCATCTCTTTTACAACCATATAAAACCCATCACAGCATCATAATTGTATATGGAGGAAAAAAAATGTGCAGCCTCCTTAAAATTTGTAGCCAGGTGCAGTAGCCCACATCTGTAATTCCAGTAACTGAGAGGCCGAAACAGAAAGATCACAGGTTCGATGCCAGCCGTAGCAACTTAGCAAGACCCCGTTTGAAAAAAAAGGGAACTGGACATGGTGGCATACACTTGTAATCCTAGTATTTAGGAGGCTGGGACAGTAGTATCAAGCAAGTTCAAAGCCGCTAGCCTCGGCTACTTAGTGAGGTCCTCTGCAACTCAGTGAGACCCCATTTTCAAATAAAATATAAAATAGCTCAGAGGTAGAAGGCCCTGGGTTCCATCGTCAGTAACACACACACACACACACACACACACACACACACACACACACACACACACACACAAAGACTGGATTTGTAACTCAGAGGTAGAATTCCCTGTGTTCAATCCCCAAGTATCATTAAAAATTTCTTTTTTTGGCCGGGCGTGGTGGCGCACGCTTGTAATCCCCGCACTTGGGAGGCAGAGACAGGAGGATCGCGCAGGTTCGAAGCCAGCTGCACGCGCTGGCTTAGGAGACCCTGTTTCCAAATAAAAATGTAAAAATAGGCCTGGGAGTGTAGCCCGGAGGTAGAAGGGCTTCCAGGAACTCCAGTACCACAAAATAAATAAATATTTCTTTTTGGAGCTAGGTATGGTGGCTCGCGCTTGGGAGGTGGAGACAGGAGGATTACGCAGGTTCAAAGCCAGCTGCGCTGGCTTAAGGGATCCTTTTTCCAAATAAAAAAGTATAAAATAGGTCTGGGAGTGTAGCCCGGAGGTAGAAGGGTTTCCAGGAACCCCAGTACTACCAAAAAAAATTATTTTTTCTTTTTGGTTGGGCATGGTGGCACTCACTTGTAATTCCAGTAGTTGGGAGGCTGAGAGAGGAGAATCTGGGTATGTGACCAGCCTCGGCTACTTACTGACGCCCTCCGCAGCTTAGTGAGACCCTGTTTCAAAATAAAAAATAAAATTGGGCTGGGGATGTAGCTCAGAGGTAATATGCCCCTGGATTTAATCTTCAGTACGGCAAAAAAAAAAAAAGAATTCTTTTTGGTTTATTATCAGTTTTTATCTATCAGTGGAATTTATTCTTAATTCATAATTTTAATTTTATCTTTTCTGTTATGCTACAAAATATTTTAATATGTAGTATTTTACTATATTTATATTTTTATGAAAATTCAAGTACTTTATAAATGAGGTAGTTTACTTATAAGTACTTATTTCTTTCTTTCTTTCTTTCTTTCTTTCTTTCCTTCCTTCCTTCCTTCCTTCCTTCCTTCCTTCCTTCCTTCCTTCTTTCTTGATGGTACTGGCGGTGGAACCCAGGGGCTTTTCTACCTCTGGGCTATACTCCCAGACCTATTTTATATTTTATTTGGAAACAGGGTCTCACTAAATTGCTGAGGCTAGCTTTGAACCTGTGCAATCCTCCTGTCTCAGCCTCCCAAGCGCTTTTTTGTATTTTTTTGTGGTACTGGGGATGGAACCTAGGGCATTCTGTCTCTGAGCGATACCCTTAGCCCTGTTTTTGACTCTTTATTTTGAAACAGGGTCTCACTAATTTGCAGAGGGCCTCACTAAGTAGCTGCTCATGAACAACAATCCTATCTCACCCTTCCAAATGCTGAGATTACAAGCTTGCACCACCACGCCCTGCCAACATTATATTATTTCTTAATATTGAGAGTTGGTCCTAAGTAAGCAAAAATTGTAAAATTTACTTGATTAATAAAAACAAAAATAATTAGAAGTCAGGCATGGTGGCGCATACTTGTCATCCCAGGAGGATCACAGGTTCATGGCCAGCCTCAGCTACTTAGTGAGGCCCTCCACAACGTAGTGAGACCCTTTTTTAAAATAAAGGATAAAAAATAGGGCTGGGGCTGGGGCTCGGGTAGAATGCCCCTGGGTTCCATCCCCAGTACCACAAATAAAATAAAAGAAAAAAGAAGATGGAATTTTGTAAATGCTAGGATTCTTTACCCAAGTCTGACTTACTGAAACTATTATACATGTGGGGACCACAGAAATGTTTTCATTTTTCACTTCTTTTAAAATCAGTAGAGCCGGGCTTGGTAACTCATGCCTGTAATCCCAGTACTTGGAAGGCTGAGACAGGAGGATTGCAGGTACTAGGACAGCCTCAGCAAGTAGTGAGACTCTTAATTAACCTAGAGAGACCCTGTTTCAAAATAAAATAATAAAAGGGCAGAAGGTGTAGCTTGGAAATAGAAAGCACCTGGGTTCAACCACAGTACCATAAAAATGAACTATAAAATAAAGCTATGCCATATTATTTTCATATTTGTATCATATTTAAAATGCAATTTGAGTAATTTTTTTAATAGAGAAAGCATTCTACAAATGGGAAAGTACCTAGAGTCTAGGAAAGTCATGATGCAGCCCTGCTTCTTAAGATATCCTTCATTTCTTACATTTTTTTTTTCTTACACCATGATCTCATGAATGTTTAATCTCCCAAATGATGGCTGTATTTCTTGAAGTATAACATCGCAAAGTATATAAATCCTAGGAGTATACCCATGAAACAGCACCCAGATGAAAAAAGCAATTTTTTGAGAGTGCCATCATAGCATTTTACCCTCAAGTTCAGGGCAGAATGCTCTACTCTGAGAATATTGTGATAGCTGCTAAACTAGTTAGGATTTAAATACTCATATTTAGCTGGGCGTGGTGACACACACTTGTAATCCCAGTACTCGGGAGGCTGAGACTGAAGGATCACAGGTTTGTAGCCAACCTCAGCTACTTAGTGAGATCCTCTGCAATTACTGAGACTCTGTTTCAAAATAAAAAGAATAAAAAATAAGGTTGGAGGGGGTGTCATAGAGGTAGAATCCCCCTGGTTTCACTCCCCAGTTTGGCAAAAAAGGAAAGAAATGTGCATATGAAACTAAATGTTTCCCAGCTTTTATTTAAAAATATTATCTCTTCTGAGCCAGTGCTTGAATTATTCAGCTGGAGAATTACTCAATTTTTTTCTGCCCACAGCTCGCTGCATTCTGTTTCTCATCATTTGGCTCATAACTGGAGGAAGGCACCACTTTTGGTTCTTGCCAAATCTGACTGCTGATGTGGGCTTCATTGACTCCTTCAGGCCTCTGTACACTCACGAATACAAAGGACCAAAAGCAGACTTAAAGAAAGATGAAAAATCTGAAACCAAAAAGCAGCAAAAGTCTGACAGTGAGGAAAAGTCAGACAATGAGAAAAAAGAAGATGAGGAAGGAAAAGTAGGACCAGGAAATCATGGAACAGAAGGGTCAGGTGGAGAGCGGCACTCAGACACAGACAGTGACAGGAGGGAAGACGACCGGTCCCAACACAGTAGTGGAAATGGGAATGATTTTGAAATGATCACGAAAGAGGAACTGGAGCAGCAAACAGATGGGGATTGTGAAGAGGAGGAGGAGGAAGACAATGGTGGAGAAACGCCTAAACCTTCACATGAAAAGTCATAATCTGACTAACTCGAGAACTGAATAAGTGCAAGAGGTTGGATTTTCTATGTTGGCTGATCATCATAGTACACACACGGCATTTGTAGCATTCTTTAAATCCATTTACTGAAGTGTATTTGACATCCAAACAGTTAATTTCATTTTATAGAATGTTGGTACTATTACTGGTACAGTCAAAAGCCATTAATGTTTTATCCATTTGATAATTTTACAATAAATAGATCTCATTCATTTGATAGTTATCAAATGCATTTTTCCAGTGACATTTAGATTAAGGGCATTTTTGGTAGTTTTATGGCTTTTTACTGTTAGACTAATAAAAATAACTTTAGAAGGAATAAAGAAATTCCAGTGTTTTCAGATTATGCAGAGTTACATATGTAGCCATTTCACCTTTTTTTAAAAATGGATGAAATGTATAAACTCATTGTTCTTGATAGTTATGCTTTTGTTTTTCATGATAAAATTATACCAGGAAGTTTTTTTTTTAAGATTCTGAGTTAGCAGATTTCAAAAACATTTTGTGGAAACAAGCCAACTAGTAACACTGCAACAGCACTTTTAGTTTAGCTACAAATTCTTTTTCAACTTAGGAAATCCAAGCTGAATTGTACCTTTGATTCAAAGAGAGGTGGTCATCTCCAGCCGAGTGAGCAGCATTGGTTGGAAGGTGATGGCTTTCCTTCCTTCTTCCCTATCACTTTGTCGTAAAGTATAGTGTATTCTGTACATAATTTACGAATAAAACAAACATTTTATTTTAATTGTTACTTATTATTTAGACATTTCGCAACACTTAAATTTGTAAAATTAAGACCATGTAAAGACATGTTTTTAGAGAAGTGGGAGTTTGGATAACCACCGAATCTGTGATCTTTCTACAGCAGCTTCAATTTTGTGCCAACATTCCATGTATTTGAATATGAGTAAAAATTGATCCTTATTAAATAAGAGCAGACTTAAAGTAGCCATTTGTACGCCTTAATGTTCATTTCGACTTATTTTGAATCTTTACATTCAGAAGTGGATATTGTATCAGACCAGGAAGCACTGCTATGAAAGATAATTTACTGTTCTAAAATGTCAATTTAAAATAAAGAATACAAAAGAACACCAATGGACTCTAATTGCTTCAAACTAGTTTTACAGCTTGATTTATTATAGATCTTAGGAAAATCTTGTTTGAAGACAGGCATGGTGGCACAGGCTTGTGATCCTAGCATTTGGGAGGCTGAGACAGGAAGATCGCAGTTTGCAGATAGCCTCACCTACTACTTGGCCTTTTCCAACTCAATGAGACCCTGTTTCTATTATTTTATTTTGAAACGGGGTCCCACTACCCTGTTTCAAATTAGACCCTGTTTCAAAATAAAATAATAAGAGCCAGGCGTGGTGGTGCACGCTTGTAATCCCAGCATTCGGGAGACTGAAACAGGAGAATTGCGGTTCTCAGCCAGCCTCAGCTACTACTTAGTGAGGCCTTTTGCAACTCAGTGAGATCTTGTTTCAAAATAAAGAATAAAAAATAGGGCTGAGAAAAAAAATAATTAAGCTGAGGGTATAGCTTGAAGGTAGAATGCTCCTGAGTTCTATCCCCAGCAAAAAGACCAAAAAAAAAAAAAAAAATCTTGTTTACATACAAACTTAATTATTCCTTGGCGCTATCCTTTTTTTTTTTTTTTTTTTTTTTTTTTTGGTACTGGGGATTGAACCCAGGGGCATTCTACCTCTGAGCTATACCCCCAGCCCTTTTTTTTTAAATTATTATTATCATTTATTTTGAAACAAGGTCTCACTGAGTTGCAGAGGGCCTCACTAAGTAGCTGAGGCTGGCTTTGAACCTGCAGTCCTCCTGTCTTAGCATCCCACGTACTGGGATTACAAGCGTGCGCCACCTCTCCCGGCTTCTTGGAGCTACACTCTCACAGACTAATGAAATGATTTTCCTAAGTCCCAGAATAATTTGATTTGTAGTTGAGATAGGTAATGTTTTTATTTTCTATTGTCTGTCTCCTGTTTGACTAAAGATTTTAAATTCTTCTAATTGTAAAAAAATATATAAATTTTCTGTATATTGACACATCCTTTTGAGCATGGCATGACTATAGTATTCCCTGTAAGCGGACAGAAATGCAGCTCCTTGGTGTTAATGCAGCTCTTACGGCGGCAGTCATTTAATTTTAGCAAATGTTCATTGATTTTAGTGCCTAGTATTCTGCCCTCATGTTTGCAGAGCTTTGCTGCTTTATTTCCACAGTAAGAATATGTATAATTATAGCTTCTGAGTTTCCTAAGCACCAGTAATATTAAGACCTATTTTGGAGTGTAAAGTGTTTCTCAAAATTGGTTTTGTTAACCTCTGCTACTGTGTTAATACGCAGGCACTCAATGTTTATCTAAAGTTCTTTATAGTGCATGTACCATGCAGTCTTAAAAGACATGTGCAGCGTGGCAGACAGGAAGGTCAGCTTCTTATTGATGTGTGGATTCCTACAGAATAGTAGTACAAAATTTTATAAATATTTGGTGTTTCCTGGAGAGAAATGTCATTCTTATTGCGGCTAAAAGTTTGAAAGTTCAGCTTAGTTTTTCTTGTACTCAACATTGTATGCTTTATTTTTTATTTTTGGTGGCACTGGGGTTCCTGGAAGCCCTTCTACCTCCGGGCTACACTCACAGACCTATTTTTACATTTTTATTTGGAAACAGGGTCTCCTAAGCCAGCACGTGCGGCTGGCTTCGAACCTGCGCGATCCTCCTGTCTCTGCCTCCCAAGCGCGGGGATTACAAAGCGTGCCCACCACGCCCAGCTCAACATTGTATGCTTTAAACAAATATAAAAATCAAAAGACTGCCTGTTACAGGCCTCAAAGAATAGATGGTTGTCTTTGTTAGCTAACATTAAATATCCTTATGCTAGAGCATGGAGAATTGTTTACAGTAGTCAGAAGAATGATTTTTTTAAAGGGAGAACATCAGGAAGAGCATTTTTTTTTTTTTTTTTGCTACTGTAAGAAAAATGATACAATATTTATTGTGAAATAGGTATTGGCCCAAGCAGGATTGAATTAACCATAGGCTAAGTCCAGATGTTAAAAATAATACAAAGCCAGGCGTGGTGCTGCACGCTTGTAATCCCAGCATTCGGGAGGCTGAGACAGGAGGGTCGCGGTTCGTGGACAGCCTCAGCTACTTAGAGGGGCCCTCTGCAACTCAGTGAGACCCTGTTTCAAAATAAAGAATAAAAATGGGGCAGGGGGTGTAGCTCAGAGGTCAAATGCCCCTGGGTTCCATCCCCAGACCCCAAAAAAGCAGTAATATATAGATGAATGTTCTTTAAGTCACTATATTAAATGGGGTGCTTTTCCTTCTCCCACTGAATTCTTTAATTTTCAAATATAAAACCTAGATAATGGTAAATAATTTAGAAGAATACTATTCAGAAAATAATAAATTTTAATGTATTGCTGAAATTATGCAGTGGTGATGGATTTTTATGTTTTCTCCTTTCTGGTTTTGGGGGGTTTTTTGTTTTGTTTTTGCATTACCAGGGATGGAACTCAGGGGCATTCTACCTCCAAGTTATACCCCTAGCCCTATTTTTTTTATTCTTCATTTTGAAACAGGGTCTCACTGACTAAGTAGCTGAGGCTGGCCATGAACCGTGATCCTCCTGTCTCAGCCTTCCAGATGCTAGAATTAGAAGCTTGCACCACCATGCCCGGCTTCCCTCTTTCTGTTTCCATAACATGAGTATAAATTAGCTGCTCACTAGAAAAATCATGTTTTTTGTAAATTTTCTTTTTTAGTCTTTATCGGGAACTGGAAAGCAAGCATCTACCGTTGATTTTCATCCTTGGGGTAGTTACATTCTCTGAAGTCACACACTGGGTTACCAAATACTGAACCATTACTCCTAAGGGAAATGGAGGACTAGGTTTCTGCCTCTGGTCAACCAGTCAATATGCTAAATTTGTTTTAGCTGTCTCTGTTTTAAAGACAATAAGCCAGGCGTGGTGGCGCACGCTTGTAATCCCCGCTCTTGGGAGGCTGAGACAGGAGGATCGCACAGGTTCCAAGCCAGCTTCAGCTACTTGAGGCTCTCAGCAACTTAGTGAGACCCTGTTTCCAAATAAAATATAAAATAGGGCTGGGAGGATAGCCCGGAGGTAGAAAGGCCCCTGGGTTCCACCCCCAGTACCACCAAAAAAAAAAAAAAAAGACACTTTAATATAGTTGATGTATTAACATTTGTATGTGTGGGTTCCACTAGCCTGGATGAAGCGTTTCTCTGACATGCATTTTCTGCATAAGCCACACCTTTAGGTGATGTGCCTGTACCACACCAGGCAGGACTTTAGCACTACTCTTAGAAGCTGTTTTAAACAGTCACCAACAAAGAGCACAAAAGCAAAAGAAGCATGGCATTAAGTAGAGCAAGGACGCTTGTACAGTGCGAGCTGGAACAAGAAGGCTTTGTTCAACCCAGGAGGATGCACATGGTCGCGTCAGACCTGCTGCTCTGCACATGACCAAAAGCTCTGCGGCAAGTCTAGGTCTGGCGCTATCGTCTCTATTCTTCACATGACATTAGAGGAACAGAGGAGTTAGGTTTCTCTGGAGTCAAATCATCACACTTTGTTCTCATTCCATTTTAAGTGAAGGCCTAGATAACTTATTTGTGCCATGGGCCTCTTCTCAGAATAATGTTTTTAAATGCGACAAATGAAATGCATGGGATTACAGAAGAAACCAATTATGCTGAAATATAGGCTATCAAAATATGTTAAATTATTTGCCCGCCTGGTGGCACACACTTGTAATCCCAGCATTC
Organism: Muscardinus avellanarius; assembly: GCF_963383645.1. Classification (NCBI taxonomy): domain Eukaryota; kingdom Metazoa; phylum Chordata; class Mammalia; order Rodentia; family Gliridae; genus Muscardinus; species Muscardinus avellanarius. The sequence continues at coordinate 105,782,198 of NC_137790.1, read as the reverse complement.
GAGAGGCTGAGACAGGAAGGACTTGGGTTTGAGGCCAGCCTCAGCCTACTTCTTAGGCCCTTTGCAACTCAGTGAGACCCTGTTTCAAAATAAAGAATAAAAAATAGGGATGGGGCTGGGCATGGTAGCGCATGCTTGTAATCCCTGCGATTGGGAGGCTGAGACAGGAGGATCACACAGGTTCGAAGCCAGCCTCAGCTACTCAGTGAGGCTTTCAGCAACTTAGTGAGACCCTGTTTCCAAATAAAATATAAAATAGGCCTGAGAGTGTAGCCCAGAGGGAAGGCCTCTGGGTTTCATCCCCAGTACCACAGAAAGAAAAAGAAAGAAAGAAAGAAAGAAAGAAAGAAAGAAAGAAAGAAGAAAGGACTGGAAGTAGAATACCCGTGGGTTCCATCCCCAGTACTGCAAAGAAAAAGTTAATTCTGATACAGTAATATATGTGTACATATACTAACCAGATCCAAAAGGACCTAACCAGCTGTGACAAGTCGTGGAAACAACGACAAGAGCTCTGCCACAGCCAAAGTAATGTAGGAGTCCTGGATTCACTAATACATCCATGGGTTGTCTGCATCTATAATAGAAGGAAACACTAAGTTTCCATTATTGTCTACTGGAAATATTTATTCCCATCCATGTTCACATATCCTCTGAATTTTATATTTAAATCCCAGGCGTAACCAGTCCCATCAGTACTCATATGATTATTAACACTATATTCAAAGACCAATGATGCTAAATTTAGCATGATTTAACAGCACAAATCAAAGTATGCATATCGTGTAAGGCTTTAAGATCTTACTCCTGGATAGAAATCAAGCGTTTTTCTACTTTTGCTGCGTTGTAATTATACACGATAGTGAAACTCAAAGTCATCCACACATGCGCACACCACTGGCCTGTTCCTCTCCTCGCCCTCCTTGCCTCCCCCTCCTGTACTCTCTCCCTGTCCCTCACCTCCCTCCCGCAGTCCTCTGTCTCCCTCCCCACCTCTTCCCCAATCCCTTCCACTATTCTGTCGGTCTCTCTCTTCATTTATCTGAAGTTCTTGTTTCCTATTTTCTCTCTAGATTACAGGTATGAAAGAGAAAACATACGACCCTTGACTTCTGATACTGGCTGGTCTTACTTTGCATAATATTCCCTAGTTCCATCCTGCAAATGTCATAATTTTGTTCTTTGTGGCTGAGTGAAACTTCATTGTGTACAACACATTTTTGTTATTCATTCATCTGTTGATGGACACTGAGATTGGTTCCAGAAGTTTGGCTATTGTGAATTGTGCTGCTATAAACATGGGTATGCATATATCATTGTATTTTGACTTTAATTCCTTTGAAAAGATAACAAGGAGTGATATAACTGGGTCATATGAAGGTTCCATTGCTAGTCTTTCAAGGAAACTTCATACTGATCTCCATAGTGGTTGTACTAATGTACAATACCACCAACAGTGTATTTATCATTTGTAATTTTTTTTTTTTTTTTGGTATTGAGGATTGAATCCAGGGGCATTCTACCTCTGACCTACACCCTGAGCCCTATTTTTTATTCTTTATTTTGAAACAGTGTCTCACTAAATTTCAGAAGGCCTCCCTAAGTAGCTGAGACTGGCCTTGAAACCTGCAATCCTCCTGTCTCAGCCTCCTCAGTACTGGTATTGCAAGCGTTTGCCACCACATCCAATTTTATTATTTGGATTCTTGATGAATGACATTATAACTGGAGTTAGATGGAATCTCAGTGTAGTTTTATTTTTTATTTATGTTTTATTTTTATTTTTTTGGTGCTGGAGGTATATCCCAGCCCAATTTTCTTATTTGGGAAACAGAGTCTCACTAGGTTGCAAAGAGTCTTGTAAAGTTGCTGAGGCTAGCTTTGAACCTGTGATCCTGCTGACTCAGCTTCCCAAGTACTGGGATTACACACATGTATGTACCATCATGCCTGGCTTCAGTGTACTTTTAATTTGTATTTCCCTTATTGTTAATAATGTTGAACATTTTTTCACATATTTCTTGGCCATTTATAGTGTGTGTGTGTGTGTGTGTGTATGTGTGTTTTGTGTTTTACTGGGGTGTTCTACCTCTGAGCTATACCCCTAAACCTATTTTATTTTTTGTTTTGAAACAGGGTCTAAGTTGTTGAGGGCCTCCCTAAGTTGCTGAGGCTGTCCTCAAAACTGAAATCCTCCTGTCTCAGCCTTCAGTGTAGTGGGACTAGAGGCATGCACCGCCACGCCTGGCTTGTATTTCTTCTTTTGAGAAGTTTCTGCTGTTTAGTTGCCGATTTTATTTATTTATTTATTTGGTGGTGCTGGGGTTCCTGGAAGCCCTTCAACTCCGGGCTACACTCCCAGACCTATTTTTTAATTTTTTTTAAATTTTGAAACAGGGTCTCTTAAGCCAGCGTGGCTGGCTTTGAACCTGCGCGATCCTCCTGTTTCTGCCTCCCAAGCACGGGGATTACAAGCGTGCGCCACTACGCCCGGCATCCGATTTTTATTTTTAATTGGTTGTTTGGTTTTTCGGTGTAAAGGTTTTTTAGTCAGTTCTTTATATATTCTAGATATTAGTCCTCTCTCAGAGGAGAAGCTGGTGAAGCTTCTCTCCCATTATATAGGCTCTTCTTCAGATTTTTGGTTGTTTGCTGCACATAAAGTCTTTAATTTGATGCCATTCTATTTATTGATTCTGGGTTTTGTTTCCTGAGCTTTGGGGGTCTTATTGAGGAAGTCTTTCAGAGGGCCTATGTGTTGGAGAGTCGGCCCTATGTTTTCTTCTAATGCTTGTGAAATTTGTGGTCTAATTTCTAGGTATTTGATCCACCTTGTGTTGAAAAGGTCAAGATTTTTTGTAGCAAATTTTTAAGAAGCAAGGCAGAATCTTACCCACCCTGACATTATCTGTCAGTCATTCAACAAATATTTTGTGAAGTGATGATTATGTGCCAAGAATTGTGTAATCTGATTTCAAGGAGCTAGCTGAGTGAGACAAGTATGTATGTAATCAGGTGCCACAGTGCCATCTGATGTGAAGAGTGTCCCTGACGTGACTGTGGGGCCACATAGATGAGTGCACCGCCCAGACTGGGAGTATCTGGAAAGGTATCTGGCAGAAGTCTCATGATCTGGAAGGATGAGTCAGCTTTAGAGCTAGTGTAGCAAAATATCAGGATATATAGAATAAATACATGTTGGGGGGGGGGGGAAGGGTGCAAGGTAAGAGGTAATGGGTGAGCCTCGCACATCCTGGAATTAAAAAGAATTTAGGTGCAGCTAGCAAGGACAAGTGTGTAGAGTAATCGAGGGAGCAGGTCATTGCTTAGAATCTCTTCCTTAGAAAAGCACTCCTTAGGAAAGGAGGTGGGGGGGTGCTGGAGATGGAACCCATGGGCATTCTGCCTCTGAGCTACTCCCTCAGCCCTTTTTATTTGTTATTTGGAAACAAGGTCTTGCTAAGTTGCTGAAGGTCTTGTTAAGTTGCCGAGGCTGTCTTTGAACCTTTGATCCTCCTGTCTCAGCCTCCCAAGTGCTGGGGTTACAGGTGAGTGCCGCCACACCAAGCTCGCGTAAGCTATGTTGAATGAGATATTTCTCTCACCTGGGACTGGAAGATAACTCATTTGCTCACAATAGAATGAACAATGGCACTGAAACACCTTTGGAAGGGACTGACTCAGAGCAGAGAAGGGACAATCAGATGTGCCTCTCGGCTGGGCGTGGTGGTGCACGCTTGTAATCCCAGCATTCGGGGCTGAGACCAGAGATCGCAGTTCACGGACAGCCGCAGATACTTAGTGAGGCCCTCTGCAACTTAGTGAGACCCGGTTTCAAAATAAAGAATAAAAAATATAGCAGAGGGTGTGGCTCAGAGGTCGAATACCCCTGGGTTCCATCCCCAGACCCTCAAAAAAGAAAAAAAAAATAGATGTGCCTCTCAGACCACACTAATCACATGGAAAATAGACAAGGTTGAGGGAGGGAAGAAGACGTACCTGTGACAGTGATCACTTAATTCCCCAGTATTTCCTATGTTTATAGTTTCATACATTCTAGCCACAACTTCCCTCTTGTTTTAAAAATAATATTTTGTCTTTATTACAGAAAATAATTATAAACCAAAATAAACAGAAGACCATAGCCCCATGTTCAGATACAACTACTCACATATTCTATAAGTCCTGTTTTTGTAACAAGTCTGTCAGTGTGTTCTCTGATGGGAAAATATACTAAATAAGTATGGTCATATCATGTGTACTTTACTTTTAGAATATTCAGAAATTGGCTGGGCATAGTGACACACACTTGTAACCCCAATACTTGGGAGGCTGAGATTGGAGGATTGTAGATTCTCAGCCAGCCCCAACAACTTAGTGAGACCTTGTTTCAAAGTAAAATTTAAAGCTGGGTGTGGTGGCACACGCTTGTAATCCCAGTACTTTGGAGGCCCAGCCAGAAGGATCACAGGTTCGAAGCCAGCTACTTAGGCCCTCCACAATTTAGTGAGACCCTATTTCAAATTAAAAAATAAAAATTAGGGATGGGGGTGTAGGTCAGTGGTCGAATGCCCCTGGGTTCCATCCCCAGCACCACAAAATAAAAGTAAAAATTAAAAGGGAGTAGGGGTGTAGCTCAGAGGTAAAATGCCCTTGAGTTCAATCCCCAATATAAAAGAAAAAGACAGGGCCATGAAGTAGTAAAGGGGAGACTGAGAGAAGACAGTGAGAGGGTTCTTACCCACCAGCCAGGGTTTGCGGCTGACTCCACCCCTTACTCCTTACTCCCTGTTGCCTTTTTAATTTATTTATTTTTTTTATCACTGATAGGAATGCTTTCCAAAGCTGGGAACACTGCCAGAAGTTTACAAATCCAAGTGAAAAATAACCATCAACGGTTGCAGTAGAAACAACAAAACAAAAACTCTCTGGGTCTCTGTTTTTGAGACTTCCAGCACGGAGTCTTAACATTTGGAATGACATCAAATACGCATTCCACTTACTGCCTATATAGCTTGTGTTCCTCGTGGTGAAAGTTAAACCTTGTCAAATAAAATAATATCATGGATTCATTCTGTTTGCCCTCTGTACGCATTCCCAAGAGGAGGCAGCTCAAGGCATTGTTCTGAGCTTGCTGCTAACAGTTCTGTTTCCTTCCCATGGGCTGTTTTTGACACAACATGTAAGCATGAGAATTTTTAAAATTTCAAATACACTTGTGCTGCAAGGCTCAGCCCCTCCTGGTGCGACGTAAGCTCTCCCTGGAGACGGAGGCAGCCAGAGATTGGCAGCCTAAGAGGGTTACATTTCCCGAGCTTTGGGGGTCTTATTGGGGAAGTCTTTCAGAGGGCCTATATATTGGAGAGTTGGCCCTATGTTTTCTTCTAATGCTTGTGAAATTTGGAGTCTAATTTCTAGGTATTTGATCCACCTTGAGTTGAAAAGGTTAAGATTTTGTGTAGCAAGTTTTTAAGAAGCAAGGCAGAATCTTACCCATCCTGACATTATCTTTCAGTCACTCAAACATTTGCGAATTGATGATTATGTGCCAAGAATTGTGTAATCTTTGCAACTAAAGTTGTCTCGGACTAGCTTCCTGTTGCCTTTTAATGTTCTTCTGCTAGCACAACCTAATTAATTATGAAATATTAATTAATGCTTTGCAGTATCTATTTTGTTTTATTAAAACATTTATAAGAAGTTGAAAATTGAGCACAGGACACACTTCACTGAATTTGCTTTTCACTGTAATTTTAGGGCACAGCCAATGTTTGTTTGTTTTGTGGTGCTGCAGATTGAACTCAGAGGCATTCTACCACTGAACTGCATCCCCAGCCCTTTTAAAAATCAATTTATTTAGCTGGGTGTGGTGGCACACGCTTGTAATCCCCACGCTTGGGAGGCTGAGACAGGAGGATGGCACAGGTTCGAAGCCAGCCTCAGCTACTGAATGAGGCTCTCAGCAACTTAGTGAGACCCTGTTTCCAAATAAAGTATAAAATAGGTCTGGAAGTATAGCCCAGAGGTAGAAAAGCCCCTGGGTTCCACCCTCAGTACCACAAAAAAAAAAAAAAAAAAAAAAAAAAAATTCCGGGTGTGGTGGCGCATGGTTGTAATCCCCGCGCTTGGGAAGTGGAGACAGGAGGATGGCGCAGGTTCAAAACCAGTCTCCCTGGCTTAAGAGACCCTGTTTCCAAAAATAAAAAAGTATAAAATAGGTCTGGGAGTGTAGCCTGGAGGTAGAAGGGCTTCCAGGAACCCCAGTACCACCAAAAAATAAAAATAAATAAATAAATAAAATTAATTTATTTAGCTGGGCGTGGTGGCACATGTTTATAATCCCATCATTTGTGAGGCTGAGAAAGGAGGATCACAGTTCACGGACAGCCTCAGCTACTACTTAGTGAGGCCCTTCGCAACTCAGCAAGACCCTGTTTCAAAATAAAGAATCAAAAATAGGGCTGGGTGTAGCTCGGATGTAGAATGCCGCTGGGTTCCATTCCCAGTACTGCAAAAAAAAATTAATGTATTTATCTACTTTTATTGATGCATTGTAATTATACACCATGGGCTCAATGTGATACTAACACACGTGCACACAGCGCCTGGTGCGGTTTCCTCAGGACCCACCCACACGCCCCCAGTGCATGTGAGATTGGTAGTGATTCCTTCTTATGGGGACGGAGCATTATTTTAACTGTTCTCTTCTCAGCCTCCTTTTTTCCTTCTCCATCTCCCTTCACCCATCCCATTCCACTATTTTACTGGTCTCTTCATTTATCTGAGGTTCCTGTTTCCCATTTTCTATTTAAATTTTTTTTTTTTTGCAGTACTGAGGATTGATTGAACCCAGGGGTATTTTACCTCCAAGTGACACCCTAGCCTTATATTTTATTCTTTATTTTGAAACAGGGCCTCACTTAGTTGTAGAGGGCCTCACTAAATAGCGGAGGCTGGCCGAGAACCTGCATCCTCCTGTCTCAGCCTCCCAAGTACTGGGATTACAAGGGTTCGCCACCACGCCCGGCTCTTTTTTAAATTTTGAAACAGGGTCTCACTACACTACTGCACTTTGGCTTCAAATCTGTGATACTTCTGTCTCAGCCTCCAAGTACTGGGATTATAGGCATGTCTCTTTGCGCCCAGCTGGGCACGTCATTTTTTATACTTTTGTTGGTGTATTGTAATTAAACATTATAGTGAGGTTCAAAGTGATACACACACACACACACACACACACACACACACACACAGCACTTAGCGTGTTTCCCTCTGCGTCTCCCTCCTTACCCTTCCATCTTCCTATACATACTAGTGAAATTGGTAGTAAATACCTTCATGTATGACTATAACATTATTTGAACTGCACAGCTAATTTAAAAAAAAACTTTTAACTATAACATATTTAAAGAAAAGTGCACAAGTAATAAATCATATGAATGAATGAATGATCACAAAATGAAAATGCCCTTGTAACCAGTAATCAGACCAAGGAACAGAACACCTAGAAGCACCCCCACCTCACCCCCAGCAACCACCACCATGACCACTTTGTGTGGTGTGTGTGTGTGTGTGTGTGTGTGTGTGTGTGTGTGTGTAGTGCTGGAGGTAAAACCCAGGGGCTACCTCTGAGCTACACCCCCTGCCCTATTTTTGATTCTTTATTTTGAAACAGGGTCTCACTGAGTTGCAGAGGGCCTCACTAAGTAGCTGAGGGTGTCTGCAAACCGTGATCTTCCTGTCTCAGCCTCCCAAATGCTGGGATTACAAGTGTGCACCACTATGCCTGCCGGAGCCAGCCAGCAAAAATACAGGTTTCAAAGAGAGGAGTGAGGATGAAAGAATTTAACTCTTAAGAATTGATTCCAAGAATTTTTTAATTCTAATGTGGGGGGCCGCCAGCCTACTCCTGAGGTGATATCTCTACCAGCCAACCTCTGCTCCTGGGTCAATATTTCCTACTGGCCGACAGTGGGTTTATTTTTCTTGAGGTATTTATAGTCACAGGTCAATCAATATCCTCATGCTATTACCATCAAATACAATACAGACCAATCCAAAGCACATACTTTACAGGTAGGTCAATCAATAGCCTCGTGCCATCACCACCTGATCTTCTCTCAGAACTTTTACTTTGAACATCACCACCTGATCTTCCCTCAGACCTTTTACTTTGAACCTCCTATGACCCCAAACCTTGTTGACTCTGGGCAAAGGACAGTCAGCTGAGTCAGAAATATTCTTTTAGGGGAAAACCTTAATGGCTTCCCACAATTCCCCCTTTCTTATTATATTCAAAGAAGACTGTGCCTGTCTTAGGTTGTTTCCTTCAGGTATCAAGAATTACCCATCTTTTGATAAGCTGTATATCCGGTTTTAGGTTTCCTTGTCCCAAGGAAATCTTACCCGTCATTGGCTACCAGCCTCATAAATGGGGGTACTTTTCAAACATAAATTGTGCACTTCTGCTAAATAAAAATATTTTTACTTTTTCCTAAGACCACACTTTGTCCCGAGTCTCTAATAAACAAGGTATTGGGAATATTATGTAAAATAGGCATTTCAATAAGACATTTCCTCCAATTAACACTATGATTTTTACATGTTAAATCAGTTTAACACAGTAAACAAGTTATTAGTGGTCTAACATTTTTATCTTCTTTCCCTGTGTAACCAGGGCCCCTCAAGACCAAACCTTTAATATCACAGTTACTACTTGTCTGTAATACCATGGGTGTCAACTGCAGACATCCCATCTTCTTGACATTTTTAGAAAAACATAAGAGTGTACCAGTTCTTTGTCCAAAATAACCAAAAGTACCAATTTTTTGTCCAAAATAATTAAAAGTTTCTGAATACAACAGTTAAACTATCAGTCTTTGTACTTGTCTGCAATACCACAGGCATCAACTGTAGACATCTCACCTTTTTTTTGAAAAAACAGTTATTATCAGTCTTTGTACTTGTCTACAATACCACGAGCGTCAACTGCAGACATCTCATTTTGACATTTTTAGAAAAACATAAGGGTGTACCAAATACCAGTTCTTTGTCCAGAATAACCAAAAGTTTCCGCAATGGGTGTAAAATTCAAAGCAAGAAGTTCCAACAATCACGAGTTGTTACTGAAGACAGTGATCTCCCATTGTTCCCAAAGAGCTGGATGAAGTATGGGATGATCTGGAACGTAAGCCCATGTTTCAGTCGTCAGCATTAATCCAAGTCTTCTATTTTTGCTTGATCCATATGTCGCCCGAGCCGCTCAGGTATCCACCGTGCATTATCTTCATCCTGTGAGAAAACACAAACATGCCCTCTTCCCCATATTAGTACAGGGGCAGGACCTTTCCAAATTCCTGTGCAAGGATCTTTCCATTTTACTAGAGCAAAATTGTTTTTGGAGGATGGATGCCAATATCTATCTGCTGCTGTGCGACCAGTTTTGTCAGCATTCAAGAAATTAATAACACCTCCTTGACCCAGTTTTGTTGGCATTTAAGAAATCTAATAACACTTCCTTGGCCATCAGGGTCTTTAGTAACCGGGAAAACTCTGAATCCCCTAGTATCTTCTCCGTTTTCTGCGGCCCGATTTATAGCCGCCTGAAGCAGTGATATTAAAGATAACAACTCATCTCTATGGTACTGAGCAGCAGTTTCCTCAAGCTGTTCCTCTTTTTCAGTATCTAAAGTATCCTCATCTTCCTTAGGAAGCTTAACACAAAGCATATCTTTTAACATATGTGCAAAAAACTAATTTTTTGACCCATCGTGTATTGCAACATTTTTTGACCCATTGTATATTACAACTCTTATGTTAGGCACCTTCGTGTTCTGTCTTAGTTTCTCTAGCACAAAGCATTTATTTTAATTCATCCACTGTATATTACAATTCCCACATTTCACTGCCACCACAAATCTTCGAGGGCACTCCTTTTCTATTCAGCGGTGTCCTTTACTGGATCCCCAATTTCAGAATTTCCCCGTATGGGCCACCACCTGCTGGAGCCAGCCGGCAAAAGTACAGGTTCTGAAGAGAGAAGTGAGGATGAAAGAATTTAACTCTTAAGAATTTGATTCCAAGAATTTTTTAATTCTAACATGTGGGGACCACCAGCCTACTACTACCAGCCTACTCCTGAGTCAATATCTCTACTGGCTGACACCTGCTCCTGGGTCAATATTTCCTACTGACCAACAATGGGTTTATTTCTCTTGAGGTATTTATACAGTTACAGGTCAATCAATATCCTCGTGCTATCACCACCAGAATACAATAAAAGACCAATCCAAAGCACATACATTACAAGTAGGTCAATCAATACCCTCGTGCCATTACACCTGATCTTCTCTCAGACCTTTTAGTTTGAACCTTCTATGACCCCAAACCTTGTTGACTCTGGGTGAAGGACAGTCAGCTGAGTCAGAAATATTCTTTTAGTAGAAAACCTTAATGGCTCCCTACACATGCCCAGCTCCAAATTTTTTATTCTTTATTATCAAACAGGGTCTCACTAAGTTGCAGAGGGCCTCACTAAGTAGTTTAGGTTGGCCACCAACCTAGATCCTCCACATACTCCCAAATACTGGGATTACAAATGCATGTCACCATACCCAGCTCCATGCCCACTTTTGACAACACAGATTAGATTTACCTGTGTTTGAAATTCTCTTCAACATTGTGACTTTTCTTTTCTTTCTTTCTTTTTTCTTTTCTTTCTTTTTTTTTTTTTTTTTTGTGGGCCTGAAAATGGAACCCAGGGGAATTCTACCTCCAAGCTACACCCCCTGCCCTATTTTTTTATTCTTTATTTTGAAACAGGGTCTCACTAAGTTGCGGAGGGCCTAAGTAGCTGAGGCTGTTCGTGAACCATGATCCTCCTGTCTCAGCCTCCCAAATCCTGGGATTACAAGTGTGCGCCACCATGCCCGGCAACATGTGACTTTTCAACATCATGAGACCCATATGTAGGCAGAGTTCCTTCAGTATCTTTGTTTTTTTTTTTTGTTTTGGTTTTTTTTTTTTTTTTTTTTGGTGGTACTGGGGTTCCTGGAAGCCCTTCTAACCTCCGGGCTACGCTCCCAGACCTATTTTATATTTTTGAAACAGGGTCTCTTACGCCAGCGCGGCTGGCTTCGAACCTGCGCGATCCTCCTGTCTCCGCCTCCCAAGCGCGGGGATTACAAGCATGCGCCACCACGCCCGGCATCCTTCAGTATCTTTGAACAGATTATCAATCACTTCCTGGAGAGGCAGGAGGATTCCCACAGACTGAGACCCAAATACAACTGCATTTCCTCATTTTCTCAATAAACATAGATGAACAGGGCCACCATTGTCTGCTGAGGGTTTTTTAGCTTCAATACCTATTAAGAATGTTTCTGTCTGAGCCAGGCATGGTGGCGCACGCTTGTAATCCCAACATTTGGGAGGCTAAGACTGGAGGATCGCAGTTCGCGGACAGCCTCAGCTACTTAGTGAAGCCCTCCACAACTTAGTGAGACCCTGTTTCAAAATAAAGAATAAAAAACAGGGCAGGGGGTGTAGCTCGGAGGTCAAATTCCCCTGGGCTCCATCCCCAGACCTAAAAAAAAAAAGAATGTTTCTGTCTGGCATGGCCATGGCAGAGCATGCCTATATCCCAGTACTTGGGAGGCTTAGACAGGAGGATCACAGCTTCGAGGACAGCCTCAGCAAGTAGTAAGACTCAACCTAGTGAGACCCTGTTTCAAATTAAAAATAAAATAGGGCTGTGAGTGTAGCCCAGAGGTAGAATGCCCCTGGGTTCAATCCCCAGTACCACATACACACACGAATGTTTCTGTTCTCTTTATTTTGAATTCAACAAGTAACAAGTGTTTGCTTAGCACCTTCTACGTGAAGATCATTGTGCTGCAGAGAACAATCCCAGGAAGCCATGAAGCAGCTCCCATTAAAAAGGACCAGTAAGACTTGAACACAAATAACTGTACTTCCAGGCTATTTTCTGATTAGGGATGGTAAGAGGCAGATACCTGGTGCTTTAGGAACTGTAAAATGAGAGGAAATCATACTTGTTTAAGGAATCCAAAAAAGGCATGGCGATGGTGTTTAAGCCTTGGAGCTTTGAGCCAGGCTATCAACAGGATGATCTGTGGAAATATTCCAAGCTGAGGCCATATCCTGAGTACAAAAACCAAAAAGACAATGGGGCATTTGTGGAAGGTAGTGTGTCTCCCGGCTGGTCACGTCTTCTCTGTTGGCTTCTTAAACGTTGGGGCTCCCCAGATTCTTTCTGTGGTCCATGCTCGTTTTATGTGCTCCCTCAGGAGTTTCCATTCATTTCCTTGGATTCAAATGTGACTCTAAGTCTTTTGTGCCATCATGGGCACCTCAATATCAACTTGTCCCAAAGAGGACTTGAATCTCCATCCCAGAGGGGCTGCTCCGCAAGTCACCACAGACGGACCTAGAAACCAAATCATTCTCAGTCTCCGCCTTTATCAGTCCCCAAATTCTATTATTTCTTATTCAAAATTATCCCTTTATTCTGAAGTATTTAAAAAGTCTCTTGGAGCTGGGTGTGGTGATACACAGCTTTAACCCCAGTACTTTAGAGACAGGAGGAGCGCAGGTTCAAGGACAGCCTCAGCAATTTAGAGAGACTCTGTTTTCAAATAAAAAATAAAAAGGATTGGGGTAGCTCAGAGGTAGAATGCCCCTGAGTTCAACCCCTAGTTACACACACACACACACACACACACACACACACACACACACTTTCTTGGTTCTGCCATTCTGCTTCCCAGTTACCTCAGACCTTGGTGCTCTCAGGCAAGGGGGTGGATTCGGCACTGAGATGGGGTGGATGTGAGTGTGAGCAAGTACTGGGATTACAAGTGTGTACCACCATGCCGGGCATGGCAGTAGATTTTAATAGAGAGTAAATCACTGTATCATGAGGCAGGAAGTAGAGAAAGAAAAGCCCAGTAGAAACCCACAACCCTCTCCAAGGTCACACTGGCAGTGACCTAAGGGGCTCCAGGAGGCCCCACCTCCCAGCAGGCCACAGCCCTGCCCGGTGCTACCACTCCGAAGCCACCCTCACACGTACGGCCCCCGGGAGACCTTCATCCAGACCATAGCAGTGAGATACCACCACACACCAGTTCACATGGCCACACCCAAAGCACGGACCACAGGGAGCCTGGTGAGGGTGGAACCTCATCACTGCTGGCCTGGATGCACAGGGCACACTGCTTTGGAGGCAGGCCCTTTGGAAGACAGTTGGCAGTCTCTTGCTAAGTGGGAATATGGATCTGCCCAGACAAACAAAGAGCGCCAAAGGCAGTGGCCGAGCTCAGAGCGCGTGACCAGCGTCTGCACAAGGCCAGCTGTCTTCTGGCACTGTCGATGGTCTTGCCCTTGCCTCTCACCCCCTCGCAGATGAATGTCCGGCGCAGCTTTCCCTTGTGGTCTCTACTTGAATGCAGCTTGACTCATGTCGCACGCAGTGACGACTCTTACACGATCTTCCTCAAGCAGTTTTATTACCCCAGTTTCAATGCTCTCTCAACGCCCTCTCAGGTAAAAACAACATCAGTCTTCTATCTCCTCCCTCATCACTCCACCAACCCTCTTAGCTCCCCCCGCTAGGGCATGCGCGCTTTTAACCTTCTCCTGGGCGGGCAGGTGGTAGCACGAGGCGCTGCGTCACTAATCATCCGTAAGGCGCCTGATAGGGCTCACTGCGCAGGCTCAGGGCACCGCCAGCCTCGTGAGCCTCGTGACTTGGCTGCAAGCCCAGGCGCCATCTTGAGTCCACGCTGGCAACAAGCCTGGGTGCCACCTCAGTCCTGCCGAGTGGGCCCCGACAGACTCAGAGGCAGATAGGAAACCTAGCTTTCTTCCACTAAGCCACTAAGTCAACAAATTAGTTGTAAATGGCCAAGCGTGTAGCCCAGTGGCAGAGCACTTGCCTAGCACGTGTAAGGCACTGAGTTCCTTGCCCAGCACCTCAAAATTGAAAAAAGTTGCTAACCGTATAAAACAGCGCCACTTGTCTCACAAAATTTTTGCTTTGGAAGTGGTTCTTTTCCTTAGACATATTTGTATTAACATATAATCTCTTTTTTGTTGTTCTTAAAGTAATTTAAAAATTTCAGCCGGGTGTGGTGGTGCACACTTGCAATCCCAGCATTCGGGAGGCTGAGCCTGGAGCATCGTGGTTCGGGGACAGCCTCAGATACTTAGTGAGGCCCTCCACAACTTAGTGAGACCCTGTTTCAAAATAAAGAATAAAAAATAGGGCAGGGGATGTAGCTCGGAGGTCAAATGCCCCTGGATTCCATCCCCAGACCTGCAAAAAAAAAAAAAAAAAAATACAGTTTTGATTTACAATGAATTTGATATTGACCTAAATAATCCATATAAACAGAGTTCTTTGACATTCAAAGTAAATCAGTCTCACTAAATTTCTGAGGGCCTCTGTAAATTGCTGAGGCTGGTCTTGAACCAGTGATCCTCCTGTCTCAGCCTCCCAAGTACTGGGATTACAGACATGGGCTACCACAGCTGACTATTCCTTTTTCTTCTTTTTCTTTTCTTTTTTTTCTCATTTTTTCTTTTTCTCTTTCTTTCTTTCTTTCTTTCTTTCTTTCTTTCTTTCTTTCTTTCTCTTTTGCAGGGGATGGAACCTGAAAGGTATTTTGGCGCGTCCCCCTGTTGCACAGAGACACGTGGAGATCCATAATATTATATGAAAGCCTTTATTCGTGGGAGGTCGGCCTCCAGCCCCCGCGTGCACGCGGGGGCTGATGGGGGAGAGTGCGTCCCTCCATCTCTCTGTCGGGCTCTCTGAACTCTGAACTCGCTTCTTCCTGACGGGGAGATGTGGTCCCCTCTCGGAATCACCGGGCTCCACCTCCTAGCTTCCCGCCCTGCCCCTTTGTGGGGCTGGGGCAGCTCTAACCTTTCAGAACCCAGGGCATTCTACCTCCGGGCCACACCCCCTGCCCTATTTTTTGTTCTTTATTTTGAAACAGGGTCTTACTGAGCTGCAAAGGGCTTCACTAAGTAGCTGAGACTGTCCAGGAACCTCGATCCTCCTGTCTCAGCCTCCCAAATGCTGGGATTATAAGCGTGCACCACCACACCTGGCTATTTCTCAGTATTTTTTATTTTTTATTTTTGGTACTGGGGATGGAATCCAGGGGCCTTCTACCTCTGGTCTACACTCCCAGGCCTATTTTATATTTTATTTGGGAACAGGGTCTCTTAAACCAGCCGAGGCTGGCTTCGAACCTGCACGATCCTCCTGTCTCAGCCTCCCAAGTGCAGGAATTACAAGCATGCACCAGCATGCCCGGCTCTTTCTCAATAGTTTTTAAGAGTAGTTAAGACCAAGAAGTTAAGACCAAGTAGTTAAGTAGTTAAGACCAAGAAGTGTGAAAGCTGCTGTTTTAGATTAGGTTAACATTAAAAATTCTTTGCTAAAGCTGGCTGAAAATAAGGAGGATTTTATGGTATAAAAACAAAGGAAGGGTTACAGACATGGAGTCAAACAGAAAAGGAGCAGAAAGCACAAGCTGGGTGTTGCCCATGGGAGGGCGGGCTGGAGGCTGGAGGAGGCTGGCTCCGCAGAGTGAATCATTTACCCGCTCAGCCTGGACCAGTCGTGAGAGGCAAACACGACCACCTGGCGGCCTCAGCGATCAGCTGCTTGGGACACTGATATGATTGCACACGATGGCTGCACTTACTAATAATGACATTTAAATTGCATGTGGTCTTTGGGCTCGCTGTCTAAATCCCTGTGGCATTATTATTCACAGCTACCTTTCTGCCAAATACATTTTATTTATAAAAAAAAAAATTGCAAACTCACAGAAGAAAGAGTGTAAGCCTAGGTTCAGGTAGCCTTAGCTGTGAAACCCTGCTTCCTGCTGCCACATCTGGAAATCCCTAGAGCTTTCTCCCATCGAGCCCGCACTTCAGCGAGCGCTTGCCTTGGAAGGAGCAGTGTGCCGGTCAGAGAGCGTCTGCTCTGTGACTTCGGCTTCCGCTCTGACAACCTAACTTCTGTCTTAGCCCCCCACAGCCTGAACTTGATTCTCTAGCTTTTCCATAAGTTTTGGAGCCGCTCAGATTTTATAATAAATTTCTTTTCTTCTTACAGGAATGAGTGAGGTTTCCAGTTTTTCCATGGCCTCATCAACACTTGCCATTATTCATCTTTTTTTTTTTTATTATAGCTATCCCTTTTTGCTTTCTCATTGCTTAGGGTTTTATTTTTATTTTATTTTATTTTACTTTTTGTGGTACTAGGGGTGGAACCCAGGGGCATTTCTACCTCCAGGCTATACTCTCAGACCTATTTCATACTTTATTTGGAAACAGGGTCTCACTAAGTTGCTAAGAGCCTCACTCAGTAGCTGAGGCTGGCTTTGAACCTGTGAGATCCTCCTGTCTCAGCCTCCCAAGCACTGGGATTATAAACGTGTGCCATCACACCCAGCATTGCTTAGGGTTTTAAAATTTTTATTATCAGCGCTTTATTATTTTTTTTATTAAATAAATTTTTATTGGTGCATTGTAGTTATACATCTTAATGGGATAAAAAAACTTGTGGAGCTATACATGCACACATCACCCAATCCGCCCCTACCCAATTTCTTCCCTCCCCCTCCCTCCTTCCCATGCTTGGTTTCCTGATTAACTTTGATATGTTTTTTTTTTCTTCCATATATGGTCAAGTTATATTTGACAAGATTTCCAAGAACATTTGGTGAAGGAAATAATAATCTTCTTACTAAATATTGTTGAAAAATAATAACTACATGAAAAAGAATAAAATTGGGCCCGTACCTAACACCATATACAATATTAACTCAAAATAGATAAAAGACCTAAATGTAAACCTTAAGACTATAAACTTTTAGAAGAAAATCAGGGTCATAAAGCTTCACAATATTGAAATTGGCAGTTATTTCTTGGATATGATTCCAAAGGCACAGGCAACAAAAGAATAAACAAACAAACTTCATAAAAAGTAGAAAAATATTGTACATCCAAAGACAATGTAAACAGAATTAAAAGTTACTGATAGAATGGGTTGAAATATTTCCAAATGCTATATCTGAAGGTATATTAATATTCCAAATAGAAATCCTAAAAATTAGCAACAATAAAAGCAAAGAATACAATTTAGAAATAGGTAAAAGACTAAAATAGATAGTGAATCTCCAAAGATTTATATGACCAATAAACACATGAATATCACTCATCATTATCATAATATAACTAAGCATTAAGGAAATACAAATAAAAACTATAGTGAAATACTACTTCACATTTGTTAGATTGGCTACTTAACATGAATTACCTTGCTCCAGCCCTTTACCTTGAGTTTGTTACTACCTTTACTTGTCAAGTGTGTTTCTTGTAAGCAGCAGATGGATGGATTCTGGTTTTTAATCCATTTTGCCACTTTATGTCTTTTTATTGGGGATTTGAGGCCATATACATTCAGTGTGATTACTGAGAGATAACTTTTAATTCCTAACATATTAAGATTTTATTTCTGTTTTAAATACTGTGTATTCTTCTTTGCTTAGTTGTCTGCTGGATGGAAAATCTTGTTTCTCTGGTTCTGGTGTGTGTTACCTATTTCTTCTTTGTAGTTAATCTCTTTGAGTATTTTCTCTAGCGCTGGTTTTGAAGACATAAATTCCTTCAGTTTCTGTTTGTCATGGAAGCTTCTTATTTTTCCATCTAATTTGATAGAAAGTTTTGCTGGGTAGGAAATTTTTGGCTGGAAGTTGTTTTCTTTCAGAGTTTAGAATATGTTACTCCAACCCCTTCTGGCTTTCATGGCTTGGTTTGGGAAGTCTGGAGTGATTCTAATTGGTTTGCCTGTGAATGTCACTTGGCCTTTTGTTTTTGTTGCCTTTAAGATTCTCTGCTTGGCTTCCACATTGGTCATTTTGACAATTATGTGGCGTGGGGATCCTCTTCTCTGATCCTGTCTAAAGGGAGTTCTATAAGTTTCCTGGACCTGTGTATTGATCTCTTGCTCTATGTTTGGAAATTTTTCTGCTATTATTTCTTTGAAGATATTATTGATCCCTTTGGTTTCACCTTCTTGTCCCTCCTCTATTCCAATTATTCTTAGGTTAGCTCTCTTAAAATGGGCCCATATTACTTCAATGTCAGATTCCTGCTGTCTAATTTTTTTTCTAAGTTATAAATTATGCATTTGTTTTCGGAGTGATCATCTTCTAGGAGCGAGATTCTATTCTTCATGTGGTCTAATGAATTGTTTATAGTTTGAATTGATGCCTTTACTTCAATGATTGCATCCTTCATTTATTTTAGACTCTCTCTAAATTCTTTTCAAAAGTCCTATTATTTCAACAGTTATATTCCTGATTTGATCTTCTGGAGATCTCTGAATTTCTGTGTTATCAGGTTCTGATATTATGGGGTTGTGGGTGTTCATTGCTCTATTGTTGTTCCTCTTTCCCATGATTTCAGAAGTGTGCCTTCTCTGGGTTCTTCCCCAGGTCACCACGACTTCACTTAAGGTGCTCTGGATCTTGAGTTTGTTGTAATCTCAGCTGCCACTACACCTTTACTGGGATGTATCACAGTCTCAGACCCAGGCAGTTAATCGAGGCTGCTGAAGACCGTGGGGGTGCTGGGCTGGGTGTTTTCCCACAGGGAGCTGTGGCTAGGGTGTGGTATCTTTGCCACCACTACTCTTTCACTGGGTTAGACTGCAAAATCTCAGACCAAGGGAGATTATCAAAGCTGAGCAAGTTCTTGAGGGTGTAGTGCTGGGATTTCTCCTGTAGGGGCCACAATTTCACTTACAGTTATTATGCATGCTGATCTGGAGCCGTCGCGGACGTGGTGAACTTGCGGCCGCTGCTGGCCACAAGGTGCCGCTGCCATGCTCTCGGCCATGAGGCTGGCGTATTTCTTTTCTGGTTTTGAGCTCCGTTCTGAGTCCCTGGAAGGCGTGATGAGCTTGGCCACTGGGAGTTTTAGATGTTCTTTGTGTTGAAAGAACTGCTGAATTACACCCAAATGATTCGCAGCTGCTTACTTCAGCTCCTTGTTTACCTTTCCTCTCTGGAGCCTGGTGCTGTGAGGCATGATGGCACCAGTGCAGCTCCATGCAATGCGGGCTGGTTTCTTTTCTGGTCTCTGGTTGTTCTTCTAGTCTCTTCTAGTCTTCTTTTTCTCTGTCCCTGTGTTTACATTTTTTATTTCTCTGCTGATAGTGTTTTCTGGCTATGAAAAGCGCTGATTTTGTGGCAACAGAGATCGAGTGTTAGCAGAACTCGTAAACGCTACTTTTCTCGGTCACCATCTTCCCGGAAGTCTCTCAGCGCTTTATTATTAATTTTTTATAATTATTTTTTATGAATCCTAGCACCTGGGAGGCTGAGACAAGAAGATCGCACAGGTTCGAAGCCAGCCTCAGCTACTGAGTGAGGCTCTCAGCAATTTAGTGAGACCCTGTTTCCAAATAAAATATAAAACAGGTTTGGGAGTATAGCCCAGAAGTAGAAAAGCCCCTGGGTTCCAACCCCAGTACCACAAAAATAAAATAATTTTTTTTTTTTTTTTTTTGGTGGTACTGGGGTTCCTGGAAGCCCTTCTACTTCCGGGCTACACTCCCAGACCTATTTTTTATACTTTTTTATTTGGAAACAGGGTCTCATAAGCCAGCGCGCGCGGCTGGCTTCGAACCTGCGCGATCCTCCTGTCTCTGTCTCCCAAGCGCGGGGATTACAAGCGTGCGCCACCACGCCCGGCGCAAAATAAAAATTTTATTATAAAATCTCTACTACAGAAATATTGAACTAAAAGAGAAAAAACACTAGCGAGAAATGAGAGAGGGAAGAAAGCGTGCCACAGTGGTTTCAAACATCATCTAAGCATCTCAGCGCCACTGCTCACTCGCTGTGGCTCTGGAGTGGGCTCCCAACACCTCGCCAGAGCTTCCCCCCTTTGTAAAACTGGAATATAACAGTACACATCTCGCAGGGGAAAGAGGATTGGACACGTGAATATTCATAAAACATTCAAACAAAACCTAGCTCATATTAAGTGCTATATGTATTTGTGTGACAAAAGAAAAACACCTTAAATTAACTGGGTTCATTTATTATGAACGTAACAGGCTCTTATCCACATACATTTTTTAGAGCTGTTTTACAATTCTGTGTCCTCTGTATTATAGTCATTCGAGCCAGAGTTGATTTCTGATATTTACAGCTAAGATGACTATGGAAAACCTCAACATGAACTAAATCCTAAACATTTCTTGTAAGGCCCTCATGAACAATGCTTAACCTTCTAGTTGAGGGACTGCTTTTGACAGACAGGAGGGCCGAGCAGCAAGAAATCACTATCTGCCAGGCACAGCGGTCCACACCTGTCATCCCAGTACTTGGGAGACTGAGACAAGAGGATGACAGGCTCCAGGCCAAGCCTCAGCGACTTAGTGAGGCCCTCCCTGACCTAGAAAGACTGTGAAAAAGGGAAAGTAAAAAGAGCCGGGATGTAGCTCAAAGGTACAATGCTCTTGGGTTCAATCTCCAGGACCGCACGCACACACACACACACACACACACACACACACACACCGAATCATTATTGTCTAACCTCAGAAGGTAAGTAGCATTTTCTCATAAGCCTCAGAGAACTTTCCACTTTTTTTTTTTTTTTTTTTTTTGGCAGTACTAGGATGGAACCCAGGGGCATTCTACCTTCAAGCTACATCCACAGCCTATATTTTTTATTCTTTATTTTGAAACAGGGTCTCACTGAGTTGCAAAGGGCCTCACTGAGTAGCTGAGGCTGTCCCAGAACCACGATCCTCCTGTCTCGGCCTCCCAAATAAATGCTGGGATTACAAGAGTGTGCAACATGCCCGGCTTCTTTCCACACTTTTTTTTTTTTTTTTTTTTTTTTGCTGTTCTAGGGATGGAACCCAGGGGCATTCAACCTCCGAGCTACCCCCTGCCCTAGTTTTTATTCTTTATTTTGAAACAGGGTCTCACTAAGTTGAGGAGAGTTTGACTAAGTAGCTGAGGCTGTCCGCGAACCGCAATCCTCCAGTCTCAGCCTCCCTAATGCTGGGATTACAAGCATGCACCACCACGCCTAGCTCTTTCCACACTTTTGAAATGTATAGCTCCTGAAAATATCTGGATCCAACTTCCAAGAACTAGCACTTGTAAATCTTTGCTGAAGGCTCTCTCTGGCTCCTGAAGCCCACACACAAATCAAACCACATGCTTCAGGGAACTAATATTCACTCCAAGAGAAGCCTGGAACCAATGACTGGTGGGAGGTGGTTGATAGATTAATACTCCAGCTTCCTCTTCTCTAGGTAAGATAATTTAAAAAATATCTTTTCAGCAACTTAGCAAGACTCTCCGCAATCTCATGAGATCTTGTTTCAAAACAAAAAATAAAAAGGGTTGGGGGTATATTTCAGAGGTAGAATGCCCCTTGGGTTTGATCCTCAGTACAATATATATATATATATACATATATATAATATATATATTAGGTAATAATATATTATAGAGATAATATATATTATATTCTCTCTTGATATAATTCATATAATTCACATACCACAAAACTTTTTTTTTTTTTTTTGGTGGTCCTGGGGATGGAACCCAGGGGCCTTCTACCTCCGGGTTACACTCCCAGACCTATTTTATATTTTATTTGGAAACAGGGTCTCTTAAGCCAGCTGAGGCTGGCTTCAAACCTGCGTGATCCTCCTGTCTCTGCCTCTCAAGCGCGGGGATTACAAGCATGTGTCACCAAACCCGGCATCCCCAAAACTTTTAAGGTGTTCAACTCAGAGGTTTTTGTGTATTCACACAATGGTACAATCATCACTACTATCTAATTCTAGAACATCCCTCCTTAAGAAAGAAACCCTTTGCCTATTAGTAGCCATCTGATTTGCCCTCTGCAATTACTAATCTATTTTGTCTTTATGACTTTGCCTATTCAAGAAATCTCCTGTAAGTGGAATCATATAATATGTGGCTGTTTGTAGCAGGTGTGATGGCACACGCTTGTAATCCCAGCATTTGTGAGGCTGAGACAAAAAAAAAAAAAGGTGGCTGTTTGTGATTGGCTTATTTTACTTAAAATAATGTTTTCAATATTCATTCATGTCATAGCACATATCAGTAATTCATTCCTTTGTATTACCAAATAATATTTCACTGCCTGGATATCACTTTGCTTATTCACTCACCAATTGGTAGACACTTGTGGGTTTTTTTCTACTTTTGGTTATTATAAATAATGCTGCTATGAACATTCACAAACAAGTTTTCTTCTATGTGTGTGTGGTGTGGGGACTCAACCAGGGGCATTTTACCTATGAGCTACACCCCCAACCTAATTTTTTATTCTTTATTTTGAAACAGGGTCCCACTGAGTTGCCAGGGGCCTCATTAAGTAGCTGAGGCTGACCGGGAACCACGGTCCTCCTGTCTCAGCCTCCCAAATGCTGGGATTACAAGTGTGCACCACCACGCCCGGCCATGAACAAGTTTTTGTGTGGAATATTTTTCTTTCTTTCTTTCTTTTATTTATTTATTTTTTTTGTGTGTGTGGGTCTGGGGATGGAACCCAGGGGCATTCTACCTCCGAGCTACACCCAGCCCTATTTTTCATTCTTTATTTTGAAACAGGGTCTCACTGAGTTGCAAAAGGCCTCACTAAGTAGCTGAGGCAGTCCGTGAACTGCAATCCTCTGGTCTCAGCCTCCCGAATGCTGGGATTACAAGCGTGCGCCACCACACCCGGCTTGTGTGGAATATTTTTCTAATTCTCTTGTGTATAAGTGGAATTGATGGGTCATAGGTAATTCCATGTTGAATTTTCTCAGAACTAGAAAACCATTTTCCAAGATAGCTGAACCATTTTTCATCACTACCAGCAATGAATGAGAATTCCAGTTCCTCCACATTCTCACACTTGTAGTCATCTTTTTTATTTTTATTTTTTACTGGAAATTGAACTCAGGAGCATTCTAACCTCTAAGCTATATCCCAAGCCCTTTTCATTTATTTATTTTTGTTGGATTCTTTTTTGTTTTGGTATTGAAGATTGAACTCGGGCATTCTAGCTCTGAGTTACACCCTCAGCCCTCTTTTTTTTTTTTTTAATTTATTTTGAAACAAGGTCTCGCTGAGTAGCTGAGGTTGGCCTGGGAGTGATTGTCCTGTCTCTGCCTCCCAAGTCCTAGGATTACAGGTGTGTACCACCATTTGCAGCTCATTATTTTCTTTTTTATCATCTTTTTAGTTATTGCCTTCCTAGTGGGTATAAAGTAATATTTGATTGTGGTTTTGATTTGCATTTTCCTAATGATGACTGATTTTAAGTTTCTTTTCTTGTATTTACTGGCCACTTATGCATCTTCTTTGGAGAAATATATTTTCAAATCTTTGCCCACTTTTATATTGTGTCGTTTACTTTTTTTTTCTTATTTTTATTGGTGGTACTGGGGTTCCTGGAAGCCCTTCTACCCTCTGGGTTATACTCCCAGGCCTATTTTTTACTTTGTATTTGGAAACAGGGTCTCTTAAGCCAGCGTGGCTGGCTTCCAACCTGGTGTTCCTCCTGTCTCCGCCTCCCAAGCGCGGGGATTACAAGCGTGCGCCACCACACCCGGCTTGTTTTCTATTTTTGAGCTCTGTCTGGCAGGATATTTGTGTGTGTGTGTGTGGGGGGGGTCTGGGGATAGAATCCAGGAGTATTTGACCTCTGAGCTACACCCCCTACCCTATTTTTTATTCTTTATTTTTGAAACAGAGTCTCACTAAGTTGTGGAGGGCCTCACTAAGTAGCTGAGGCTGTCCACAAACTACAATCCTCCTGTCTCAGCCTCCCAAATGCTGGGATTACAAGCATGCGCCACTAGGCCCAGCTGGCAGGATAATTTTGAAGTGTACTGTTATGAGTCTTACTGACGCAGTGGTGAGAATGACAGGTCACACTTAATGTCTTTCTCGAATACTCATTTTATTTTACAATGCTCATAACGCTCACATCCTTCTCTAACTAAGCCACTGGCCAGATAGCATTTGGTTACCTGAGTCAAAACGGGTCTCCACGGGTAAGCTAGCTTCAGGATCGCTGTCACAGCCGTCGTCGAGGGTCGAGGTGCAGATGCTCGATGTCCGGGGAGTCAGACAGGGATGAGCCCGACTGTCATTTAGAGGAATTGTCCAGCAGCTACCAGAGGGATGTTTCCTTCTGGCTGGGCTAATTTTCAGCTTCTTAGACAGTTGGGTCAGAGCCGCCGATCTAGCCATTTGCTAGGTCTCATATACCCAAAATTGATGTCACTAATTGTGTTGGCTCATTACTTCGACCGTCATCTTGTTTTCTCAGCTGTTTCATCTTATGGACATACGTCCGGGATGCGTGTCTGCTTCTTCATCCTTATCTTGTCTTCCAGTCGTCTCATCCTGCAGATGTGTGCCGGGGAGTGTGTCCATTAATTTGTCTTGGGCATGTCAGTTACATCCTTCTTCTGCCTCATCTTTGCATATCTGGCCGGTCCACCTGTCCCTACGCTATACCTACATCCCGACATATATTTCGTATACTCACAACATTTTTGACATATATTCTGTATGCTCACAACATGTATGTTCGATGCTGTCTGCCAGCATTCCCCAGTGGGATTAAGATCCATTTTCTTGCCAGGTGTGGCGGTGCACACCTATAATCTCAATACCTGGGAGACTGAAACCGGACCATCCCAGGTTTGAAACCAGCCTCAGCAACCTATGGATCTCAACAAGTCTCAGGGTCTCCTTGTTTCAAAATAAAAAACAAGCAGGGTGGGTGTGTTGGTGGACTCTTATAACCCCAGTACTTGGGAGGCTGAGACAGGAGGATCAAAAGTGTGAGGCCAGTCTCAGCAATTTAGCAAGATCCTATTTCAAATTTTAAAATAATAATAAAAAGGACTTGGGGTGTAGCTTGGAGGTAAAAGGCCCCTGGGTTCAATCCCTAGTATAAAAAAGAAGGCTGGAAATATTAACTCATTGGCTACTTTTCCTAAGAATTTCACATAACTTAGTAATTCTGGAAGTGTGGTCTCTATCAATCAAGCTTTTGCAGTTCTGGCTTACAGTAATTGACTCCAGGTGTAACTCTGGAGTCAATTGCCAGCACTGCACACACAAAATCC